>NC_035439.2:143903815-144109329 GCF_002127325.2 Helianthus annuus
TTCGGCAAGAAGGGCAAGCTGAGTCCGAGATACATAGGGCCTTTTGAGGTCATTGAACGAGTCGGATCAGTTGCCTATAAACTGAATTTGCCTGAAGAGCTCAATGGAATTCACAATGTGTTCCACATCTGCAATCTCAAAAAGTGCTTCGCCGACGAATCGTTGGTGATTCCACACACAGATGTGCATATAGATGAGAGCTTAAAATTTATAGAAAAACCTTTGTCGATTGAAGATCGACAGGTGAAGAAGCTTCGCAGAAAGCACGTACCGATTGTAAAAGTCAAATGGGATGCTCGTAGAGGTCCTGAATATACGTGGGAAGTCGAAGCTACAATGAAAGAAAAATACCCCTATTTATTTGAGTAAATCTCGGGTCGAGATTTATTTTAAGGGGGTGAGGATGTAACACCTCGAATTTTTGTGTCCAATGATGTGTTAACACGTGTCATTTGTTTACACGTGGCATCTATAATAAATAAAAGACTAATTTTGACAAACCTTGAAAGTATATAAATTCGAGGGTTATAAATGTCAACAAGGGTAAATATACTGTATAGTATCCCTAAATAATGCTTAAACCTTCAAACGAATAAATTATAGATCGTACAAAAATAAAACGCGGAAGAAAGTGAGAGATTACAAACTACAGGGGTTAACTGTGTCAACATGTTTAATAATACCTCTGAGTGACCCTTTAACGTTCCAAAGACTTTGTAACGGTATTATACCCTCACTAAAATAATATATATGAATTTCGCGAAGTTTCGTTATGAAACGAGAAAGCTACGATCGAATTCGTAGAAGGAGGGTTAAAAGCGTCAACAGTGAAAGTTAAGGCTTTCCAATATAATTAATAAATAAACCGGGGACTTAGTAATGCGGGTAATTAACACGAGGCCCCTATCGGTAAATAACCGAGGGCCAAACCGCAAAGTTACCCCTTCAAAACCGAAAGGTCAGGCAAATCATTACGAAAGATTTCGTTATTAATGGCCCGATTCTGTAATCATTATAAAAGATTTGAAAAATCCAGAAAATATAACCTCACGCGACCCGCGTAAGGTTTCAACATAAGTTGAGGCGGGCCGCGAGCCTCCTCAATAACGCGTCTGAACTTCTAATCCCAAGCGACCCGCGTAAAAATTGCATGGAATGTCCATGCGGGCCGCGTAAAGTGCCCAGATGCAGAATGGTTGTAACTACTTGGCTTTTGGAGCTTGTGAACGATCATGCACATAATTATGGGGCATGGGCACCCTATGCTCAACCCATACACTTAGGGGACATCTACCCATCAGCTCTGGACTGATTGTAGTGCTTGTAATGATCATAAGTTGCTTCCTTTGGCTATAAATAGCCACACCTTGTGCATAACAAATCACACAACACAAAACACTTACAACTGATCATTTCAAGAGCTCCCTAGCATTCTCTTCTGTTCTCTAATCAAGAGTTAACTTCTGTAAGTCGTTCATAACCATTTTGGTTTCACATTTCCATAGTTATAGCCTATAAACGCAACCGTCGTAACTAACGGTTGTCATTGCAATATCTTGCAAATGATTCAGTCTTATGACGAATCAAAAATGGTTATGAGTTGGTATTTATGTGGGTATTAAACCTCTAAAAGGGTTCCCCCTGATCACCACTCTAACTATGTCAAATATCGAGTCAAACGTGCGGTTAAAAAGTCAACAGAAAGCTATTTTGGCGATTTATGCATAATCTGTAATATATATGTTATGGAACCTGTTTTGACAATCATAAAACATGATAATAAGTATGTAAACCTGTTTGCGCTCGTTTGAATCGATCATTTACTATATAGAACCGGTTCGGAGCCGAAAGTCGCAAAAGTTTGACTTTTGCTTTGACTTCAGTTCTGACCCGTTTTAGTGAGGTATAAATATACCTTAGGACTCTCTTAGGACCAGGTCACATGTTGGTATACGCCTCTGTGGTCGGTTCATGAGTTATCCGAGTCTTTTGCGCAATTCCGTCATTCGCCTAAAAGTCGACCGTAACGGCCTTTTAAAATTAAAACGAGTATTTCGGACACGTGAACGGACCAAAACCTTGCTTATTAAATTATAAGCATGTCCTTAAAGTTTCACGTCAATCCGAGGTCTAGAATGAGAGTTATGCTAAAAGGCGCACCTTTAAGAAAGTTTTGTAATTAACGGCGCAATTAGCATAACGCCCATCTAACCCAAGTTTTCGTCACCAAAACTTTTACCCACTGTGGTAAAATAATATTTTGGGAATTTTAAAGATTTTTAATAATTTTTACCTTGCTCATAACCTGCGGTTATGGCTACGGTTCGGTAAATACCGAATAGGCCCTTTTTGGCCAAAACGGGAGTTCTACAAGGTCTTTTGACCCGATTCCAGTTGCTACTGGTTTTAAATAATAAATAAAGTATTTTAAGCTTTTTAAGCTGTTCGGGAAACTCAGATTTCCTGTAGAACTCGAAAATCCCTTTTAAAGTCTTTAAAATGACCGAAAAGCCCCTACGGGGCATAATATTAACTTAAACTCGTTACGGGCATTACGGAAGGTATCCTACTGATACCAAAATACTTTTAAGGCATATTGACTTAGGAAATAAGCGTACGACTCTTATGGTTAACCGTTTCGCCTATTTGCGCACACGGTACGGCTCATGGAACTAGTTTTCGTGCAATAGCCGATATGGGTCAAATTATATTATTTGAACCCCAAAATCCAGAGTATGAACTATAAACCCATATAAAACAAGTCTCTGAACTTGTTGGGTCCAAATCATACTCCATTCTCGGTTTTCGCCTTTACGTGCGAATTAACCATATCCATATATATCGGAATCAACCGGTTTAAAGCTACGGCTAATACAAGGACCGTTAGGATTCTAAGAGGTTAATTAAAACCTTCGTTCCAGATTAGGAGCCCCAGTAAAAGCTATCGGTGACTTGATCTAAATTAAGGATTCATACTTGCAAAGGTAAATACTTTAACTTATTTCCCCTATATGGGCTTGGGTTACGGTATATTAATACCGCTTGATTGAGCATTATATAATTCCATCACTTAGGTGGTTAATTGATTAAATATGATTGGCTCATTTAAACAGTTTTGTTGCTTATAAGCCTTTGGGGGGTTTAATGACCGTTGTCCCGGATATCCTTGGCATCATTTTACGAAATGGCCACGACCATCGACATCCCGGTGTAGGCGTACACCCGGTATAAAGTGTCGACATTAAAACTAAAAGACGTAGCCGTTGGTTTCTGTACTACGGTTTTACGCAAACGTGGTGTGTCTATAAATCTTTAACCCGGCACGACCCGGGCTACTGAACGCATAAAAGAACATGTAAAACATTCACAAGATCATTATGAATTTTCCCAAGTTATAAAAGAGTTTGTGCCTTGTGCATTCAAATCAATTTTAATAAACATTTTCAAATGTGTCAGTTGAATGTATTTACCAGTGTAAACTGACGTATTTTCCCCAAAAAGATTAAGTGCAGGTACCTAAACGTAATTGGCTGGTATTAGCTCCCTAGCGTCGGGATAAGCCTCGCAAGCTTGATTGCAGTATCTAATGGAACAATACTTTACTTTTATTTACGATCCACTGTGGATACATCCAACCCCTGTAATACATTTTGATATTACAATCAGAGGTTGAAATCTTATATATTTATCTTATGCTTCCGCTGTGCATTATATAATTGTGTGGTTTGACTATATTGTTGCCAACATCGTCACGGTAATCCCCCACCGGGCCCACCGGTGAGACACGTGGAATTCGGGGTGTGACAACAGAAAGCCGTATTGTATGATAGTAACTTAAAATTCTGTAAAATGGGCAATAAAACTCTGTAAGATACGGTGTGTATGGATGCATATACAATATACTAACAAAGTAAAAGTCGAGAAATCAACAATTTTGGTTATACTCGTATGATGTGATAATCTATGTGTATCTATGTGAATTTTGTCATTGAAAGGTTAGACACTAATAATTTTACCAATTAGCAGATGGAAAACGCTAACAATGAACCAATTAATGAAGTAAATCAATCTGAGCAAGAACAGGAAGATCAATATATAACTCGACAAGATATCGAGCACTTTATCGCCCAAGGGATAGCTCATGCTATTCCAGAAATTGTGGCTGCTGTTCAGAAACCTGCCGAACCACAATTAATTCCTAGTAAACGTATTCCAGAAAATAACGGCAGTAACAGCATAAATGGAGGCGGCAATCATGACGATCATGATCCGCAGCAGGCCCCACTCCCTAAAAGAATGAAAGCTGCAACGCCTGGTTGCACTTATAAAGAATTTCTTGCTTGCAAACCCGCTGAATTTGCAGGTAGCGAAGGGGAAACTGCAACACTGCGTTGGTTAGAGAAAACCGAGGCAGTAATTGCAATAAGTAAATGTGCCAAAGAGGATCAGGTGATGTATGCATCAAATCTGTTCAAAGAAGGAGCACTCGAATGGTGGAACACGGTCCTCCAGGCAAAAGGAAGAAGGATAGCCTACGCCATAGGTTGGGAAGAATTTAAGAGTTTGGTAGAAAGAAAATTCTGTCCCGAATACGAGAAGGAACAAATGGCAAACAAGTTCCTAAGTCATCGTATGCTAGGAGTAGATTGTCGGGGATATACTTCGACATTCTTTGAATACGCAAGGGTACTACCATCACTGGCTTCGCCAGAACCGGTACTTATTTCTCGTTACATCTGGGGTTTAATTAGTGAAATCCGAAACATCGTTAAAGCTGCGAGACCTCGTACTATTGACGATGCTGTAGAATTAGCTAATACCCTAACAGATGAATTGGTACGCACAAGAGAGGAAGATCGCAAGAAGGAATTAGCTCAAAAGATTACCCAAGAATTTCGCATGGGTAATGCCAAGAAAAGAGGAACCGGGCAATCCTCCTCATCTCCTTTCTGCAAAATTTGCAAAAAGAAGCATTATGGACAATGCAACCTGGTTTGCAATTTTTGCAAAATGAAAGGACATAGGGAAGAAGACTGCAGGAAGAAAACAAAAGTTTGTTATAATTGCAGAGAAAGGGGACACTTTCAATCTGAATGTCCTAAGCTAGCTAAACCTGTAGTTAACCAAGCCAAACCAGCTGAAGGAACAACCAAAAGAAATGCGCGAGCATTCCAGCTGACCACTCAAGAGGCCGAACTCATTCCAGATGTGATAGCTGGTACGTTCTTAGTTCACAACGTATTTGCAAAAGTATTATTTGACTCTGGTGCGAACCAAAGTTTTATAAATACTTTATTTTGCCAAGATCTTAAGTTACCATTAACCACTCTTAGGCAAAACTTCACAGTAGAAACCGCAGAAGGAAATTCTGTAAAAATAGATAAAATCTGGCAAGAAGGAAAAATAGAATTATTAGGCCATAAGTTTTCTGCAAATTTGTTACCAATGAATTTAGCAGGATTCGATGTAGTATTAGGAATGGATTGGTTAATAGCCAACCATGCACGAATCCTATGTGACAAAAATGCTGTCGAAATTCAAACACCTACAGGAGAAGTAATTTTAATTACTGGAGATAAACCTCGAAAGCCACTGAAATTTATCTCAGTAATGAAATTGGCTAGTTATTCAAGAAAACAGGAAATGGTGTATATGATTTCAGTAATCATTAACACTAAGGATAAGGAACTTCAGGACATCCCGGTAGTGTCAGAATACCCAGACGTTTTTCCAGAAGAATTACCTGGATTACCACCTGATAGGGAAGTAGAGTTTAGAATTCATTTAATTCCAGGTACTGCACCCATAGCTAAAGCACCATATAGATTAGCACCTACCGAAATGCTAGAATTGAAAAAGCAATTAGATGAATTATTAAGCAAAGGATTCATACAACCTAGTTCATCCCCTTGGGGTGCACCAATACTGTTTGTGAAAAAGAAAGATGGATCAATGAGAATGTGTATCGATTATAGAGAATTGAATAAGGTTACGATTAAGAATCGATACCCACTACCTAGGATTGATGATCTTTTTGATCAACTGCAAGGAGCTAGGTATTTCTCCAAGATAGATTTAAGATCTGGATATCATCAGTTGAAGGTACAAGAAGAAGACATACCTAAAACTGCTTTCAGAACTAGGTATGGTCATTATGAGTTTATAGTCATGCCCTTTGGATTAACGAATGCCCCAGCAGCATTCATGGACATGATGAATCGAATCTGTAAACCATACTTGGATAAATTTGTAATCGTTTTCATCGACGATATACTTATTTACTCCAAAAGCCAAAAAGAACATTGTGAGCATTTACATGTTCTCTTAACTTTGTTAAGAAACGAAAGGTTTTATGCCAAATTCTCAAAATGTGAATTTTGGCTGCAAGAAGTACAATTCTTAGGTCATGTGGTAAATCACGAAGGTATCCATGTAGATCCTGCTAAGATAGACGCAATTACGAAGTGGAAAGTTCCACAAACAGCTATGGAGATAAGAAGTTTTCTAGGCTTAGCTGGATACCATAGACGATTTATCAAAGATTTTTCCAAGATAGCCATACCATTAACTAAGTTAACCTGTAAAGCTGCTAAGTTTGAATGGGGACCTAGACAAGAAGAAGCCTTTAAGATTTTAAAGCATAGGTTGACGAATACACCAATCTTAGCTTTACCCGAAGGAACAGAAGACTTTGAAGTATATTGTGATGCTTCAAAATTAGGATACGGATGTGTGTTAATGCAACGCAAGAAGGTAATTGCGTATGCTTCTAGACAATTGAAAAAGCACGAAGAAAATTACACGACTCATGATCTAGAATTAGGAGCCATAATTTTTGCCCTTAAGATATGGAGACATTATCTGTATGGAAGTAAGTTTACTGTTTATACAGATCATAAGAGTCTAAGATATATATTTGGGCAAAAAGAATTAAACATGAGGCAAAGAAGATGGATGGAGATGCTAAGTGATTACGACTGTGATATCCAATATCACGAAGGAAAGGCAAATGTAGTTGCAGATGCCTTAAGTCGTAAGTACCATGAGAAACAGAAACGAGTCCGTGCTCTGAGGTTAAATCTACAAGTAGATTTAATGGCACAAATTAAAGAAGTTCAGAAAACAGCAATCCAAGATGATGCTGAAGGAATGAAAGGTTACTTAAAAGAACTAGAACAAGGAAATGATGGAATTTGGAAATTCCATAAGAAGCGAATTTGGGTACCTAAGCAAGGAGAATTAAGAAATAAGATCTTAGAAGAAGCTCATAAATCTAGGTATACCATGCACCCAGGAAATAATAAGATGTACCAAGATTTAAGAAATAATTTCTGGTGGATAGGAATGAAAAAGGATATAGCCGAATATGTATCCAAGTGTTTAACTTGTTCACAAGTTAAGGCTGAACACTAGAAACCTTCAGGACTACTACAACAGTTAGAAATGCCTGTATGGAAATGGGAACTTATAACAATGGACTTTGTTACAAAGTTACCCAAAACCAAAAGAGGTAATGATGCGATTTGGGTAATCGTAGACCGATTAACCAAGTCAGCTCATTTCCTACCAATGAAAGAAACCTTTAGCATGGAAAGGTTAGCACAATTCTACGTGGACGAGGTAGTATCCCTACATGGAGTCCCGCTATCCATTGTATCGGATAGAGATAGTCGTTTTACATCTCATTTCTGGAAAAGTTTTCAGAAAGCAATGGGAACTCGACTAAATCTAAGTACTGCTTATCATCCACAAACAGACGGACAGAGTGAAAGGACAATACAAACTCTAGAGGACATGCTCCGAGCATGTGTAATTGACTTTGGTGGTAATTGGGATAGCCATTTGCCATTAATTGAATTCTCCTATAACAATAGTTATCATTCAAGCATCGAAGCTGCACCATTTGAAGCACTATACGGACGTAAGTGCAGAACTCCAGTATGTTGGGCAGAAATCGGAGAAAGTCAATTATCAGGTCCTGAAATTGTACAAGAAACTACTGACAAGATAACTCAGATTAAGGAAAGATTGAAAACGGCTCGAGATCGTCAAAAGAGCTATGCAGACAATCGTCGTAAGCCTTTAGAATTTCAAGTAGGAGATAAAGTACTTTTAAAAGTTTCTCCTTGGAAAGGAGTAGTACGATTCGGAAAGAAAGGAAAGCTAAGTCCAAGATACGTTGGACCATTCCCCGTGATTCAACGAATAGGACCAGTTGCTTATCGTTTACAACTACCAGAAGAATTGGCTGGAGTACATGATGTATTTCATGTATCCAATCTCAAGAAATGTTTAGCAGATGAATCCCTGGTAGTACCTCTTCAAGATGTAGAGGTGAACGAAAAGTTGAAGTTTATAGAGAAACCACTACAGATCGAAGATAGAAAAGTCAAGTTTCTCAAACACAAACGACTGGTGTTGGTCAAAGTCAAATGGAATTCAAGAAGAGGACCAGAATACACTTGGGAACTGGAATCGGAAATGAAGCGAAAGTACCCTCCTCTATTCCAGTAAATCTCGAGGACGAGATTTTTCTTAAGGTGGGGAGGATGTAACAACTGTCACTAAAATCCATAATTAGGATGGTAATTAGCTATTAAGGAAACCCTAATTAAGAAACCCAAGTAATTCTGCACTAACCCAAAAATTTCCAGAACAATCGGAATCAGGATCAGAGCCCCTAAAACTCAGGGGGGGATAAACCCTAGCCAACGATTATCTTCATAACTCTCTATCAAATTCGAAAATTGAAAAAACTGTCAACACAGCAAGCCTAGTTACACACGTAGCTACCCTATGAACATAGGTTACCACTCGCGTAGCGCGACGCCTATAGGGGGTACCCCTCGCGCTACGCGACGGTGTCAAATTTCGGGTATAAATAGAGGGGGTTGGGACTTGAAATTTGGCACTTGAACGACGGAAAAACTCGCTGTATACGCTGAGTTATAACAGAATTCGTTCATAACACACACAATTATCGAAACGCTGCCGCAATCAGGGTAATAACTCGATCGCTATTACGATTCAACGTCCGATCGATTCTAACTATCCAACGATAGTCTAGTGCTGCTCAATTGAGCTTGTACTTTGATTATTCGTCGTGATTTCGACTTGAATATTAGAGTGCTGTTCGAATTCGGACTATGCTCTGTTATTCGTTGTGAATCCAATTGAATTATCGAGTATTGCACTGATTAATCGTTGTGAAGGTTTAATCTCGTGAATTGACGTAATTGCTGTATTAGTTACTAACCTGTGTGTGTGCATTGTGTTAAATTAGGTTTAAGCAAGGCTAATCAGTAGGCTTATATCTATTGCTCGTTAATCTGCAATGTGAGTCATTATCCTTTTTAAATTGTTTTCTCACAGTTTGTGAGTAAGTATTACAATACCTCAAATTATTTTCAAGGTTATAATTACAGGGATTAAGTCTTTGTAATCACCAAATTACAGCTGGTATGTGGGGTATTGTGCACATTACTGTTATTATCACTCTATGTGAGTGAATATTACTCTATGTGAGTTATTATTACTCTGTGTGAGTACACCGTCACTATTAGGGCAACGGGACCCAATAGTGGTATGACCACAGTCACAGAAATGAATCGAGTGACAAATACCCATTCTTGATAATTGGTTGATAGAAACATTGTAATCGCTCTTAATACTGTAAATTATAACTAACGGGTCGTTTTAGAAAACAGAATGATTCACTCAGTATTTCCCCGCTGACAAAACCTTTTTCAAACATGTTTCAGGTGATCTGTGTGATCCAGGAAAAGTGCAGTAAAGCACTATCAAGCTCAGAGAAGTGGCTCAGTGTAAATAAACCAATAAAACGTGTTTTGAAAAATAAAGATTTCTGTGTGAAATCAACTTATTGTACATTATGGGATTTATCCCTTAGACTTTGTATAATATATTAAACGAGCATTTTACGGATAAAAGATCCTGTTATAAAAAAACTTCCGCTGCCGCATAAATTAAATACCACGGGAACTGCCTCGCGGGCCCCGACTCCGTCCAGGGTGGGTCGGGGAGCCGTGACATTTTCTTCATCATACACGAAAACGCCTCCATACCGATGATAAACAAAAAAGGGGATAGAGGATCGCCTTGCCTCATACCCCTCTCAAACTGAAATTCAAACGATGGTGAGCCATTTACTAGAACCGAAGATCTCACCGAAGATAAAATCGCCATCACCCACCTTCGCCACTTAGGAGGAAAATTCATTTGCTCTTGGACCGAATCGAGGAATCTCCAGTTCAAGTGATCATATGCTTTTTCAAAGTCAATTTTGAACATCATTAACTTTGACTTCCTCCTTTTCACCCAAGTTACTACCTCATTCATAATTAAGGGCCCGTCAACAATGTTACGGTCTCTTAAAAAAGCCGATTGTGTTTCGGAGATAACGGAATTCAAAACCGACTTTATCCTAGCAGCCAATAACTTGGATATCACCTTGCTCAAACATCCAATCAAGTTAATAGGTCTGAAATCATTAAAGCCAAGCGGGTCAGCCACCTTCGGGATTAATGATATAAACGAAGAACTACATCCCCTCGAAATAGAATCGTCTCGTAAAAGTGCAATACCGCTTTTTTAAAATCTTCTGCCACAAACTCCCAAAACTTCTTCAAAAAACTAAAATTAAATCTGTCAGGACCCGGAGCCCGATCATCACCACAATCCCAAGCTGCCGCTTTGATTTCTTCAACCGTGAACGGTCGAATTAACCCATTCGCTTCCGTATCAGTTATTTTCTTAATGTTGTTGCACCTCATAATTGGCCTAACCCTCATCGGTTCTTTGAACCGATTTCCAAAAAACCGGTGCGCCTCTTTCTTGACTCGCTTAGGATTATTGCACCAAACTCCATTAATTTCCATGAAATCTATTTTTTATCTCCTTGTTCTTAATCAAAGCATGAAAATAGGATGAGTTATCGTCCCCAACCGAAGCCCACCTTGATAAAATTAGTTAAATGTCATTTTTTTACCATTAGTTTGAGCCATTTTGACAGTGTAGTTTAAAAGCTTCATTTTTTGTCTATGTGTTCAAAAAGGTTTCACTGTTACCATTTTAGTCTACTAGGTTAAGTTCATCCATCTTTTGGTTAACGAGAAGGATAATTCGGTCATTTTATATGTAATTCTATTAACTAGAAGGGCAATTCGGCCATATAAAATGACCGAATTGTCTTTCTAGTTAACAGAAAAAATGGATGAAGTTAACCCAGTTGACTAAAATGGCAATAGTGAAACCTTTTTGGACCCAGAGCCGAAAAATAAAACATTTTGACTAAACTGACAAAATGACCCAAACCACAGGGACCAAAATGACATTTAACTCATAAAATTATTTATTAAACTAGTGTCTCACGACAGGTTTGAAACGTAGGTAAAATTAAGCAAATTATGAACATAACGATAAAAAACCATGTTGGAACAGTATATACTGAAGTTACAAAAACATTATGTCGTTTTATACGAAAGCCAAGTTATTCGAACAAAATTTACACCATAAGATAAACATTGATTGTAAATGAAAGTTATGTATTTCAAAAATAACCACTATTTAAAAGCAACCATAGTTGTTATATTAATAACTAGTTAATGCCCTGCTTGCATTGTGGGACGATGGTCGAATAATTCTCAATCAATTAAAAAAAGGTTACTATAATTTTGGTGGGAAAAAAAACAAAAACGATGATAAGACCGTAATTTTGGGCTCAGGGCAAAACTGTAATTTTTCAGGACTAATGAGCGAGTGTTAGGCAGCTCCTTGACACAAAAAAAAAAAATTAAATCGAGTAAACCAATTAAAACAAAAAACCTTTATAGTTTTGCTAAAAAAACTAAAACGATTGGAAAAACGTAATTTTGAACTGAGGGCGAAATCATAATTTTTATTCTAGGGATAAAATTGTAAATTAAATGAACCAATGGGGGAGTGCCAGGAAGCTGCCGGCATGACTGTAATTTTACACTGGGGGCAAAATTGTAATTTCACCAGGAAAACAAACAAAAAGGATGGACAAAATGTAAATTTAAGTGGAGGGCAAAATCGTAACTTGGCTGTGAGGAAAAAAACTAATGGCAAAACTATAAATTTATACGGGGCAATATCGTAATTTTTAACCGAGGGCAAAATTGGAATTTTTAGCTGGGAGCAAAAGCGTAAATTTATTTTTAAGTGGGGGTAAAAACATATTTTTGAATTGATGGCAAAATCATAATTTTAAGGGAAAAAACAAATGGCAAAACTGTAAATTGAAATGGGGCAAAATCGCAATTTTGAAACAGGGACAAAATTGAAATATTTAGCTGGGAGCAAAAACGTAAATTTATTTTTAAATGCGGGTAAAAACATAATTTTGAACTGATAGCAAAATCGTAATTTTAAAGCGGGATAAAATTGTAAATTTGTTGGGCCAATAGGGGAGTGCCAGGCAGCTGCCTGACACTATTCCCCTGCCGCCCATGTTAGCCAATTGAAGGAAAGAACTATTACCGCCCATGAGGTTTGTTAATATGTATAATAACTAGTTGATGCCCCGCCCGCGTTGCGGGGCGATGGCCGCATAATTCTCAATCAATTAAAAAAACACTATTATAGTTTTGTTAGGAAAAAAAACTTAAACGATGACAAGACCGTAGTTCTGAGCTCAGGGCAAAAGTGTCGTTTGTCAAGATTAATGAGCGAGTGTTAGGTAGCTCCTTGACATGGAAAAAAAATTAAATCCAGTCAACCAATTCAAAAAAACACTTTTATAGTTTTGCTAAAAAAACTAAAATGATAGCAATACTGTAATTTGAACTTAGGGCAAAGTTGTATTTGTTAACTTGGATAGAATCGTGATTTGCTAAAAGTTAAAGTGATGACAATACTATAAATTTGAACCAGGGACAAAATCGTAATATAACTTTGCACTAAGGACAAAATCGTAATTTTAAGCTGGGGACAAAACTATATTTTTAATTTGAACTGGGGCAAAATCAAAATTTTGAACTGAGGGTAAAATCATAATTTTGAATTGGGGACAAAAGCATACTTTTATTTTGAACCGGGCAAAAACATAATTTTAAACTGAAAGCGAAATCATAATTTTTGAAATGGGGCGAAAACGCAAATCGTCATTTTTAGTTTGGGGCGAAAGCAAGAATTTATTTTGAACTGGGGCCAAAATTGTAATTGTAATCTGAGGATAAAATCATAATTTTGAACCGGGGGCAAAATCGCAATTTTGAGCGAGGGGAAAACGTAAATTTATTTTAAATTAAAGACGAAACCGTAATTTTAAAACGAATAAAAAATAATAAAAATCCGAATATTTCAAAAAAAAAAAAAAAAATCAAGTGTAGTGAGTGAGCCTCGATCAGTCGATCTAGATCGGGCAACTATTGATAAAGCAATGAAGTAGTGAGTGAGCCTCGATCTGGATCGGGCAACTATTGATAAAGCAATGAAGCAACAAAAGCCGACAACAAGAAGCCACCAAGTGCTCAGCCCATAAACCATATTAGCCCAATTAACTTCGGCCCAAGGAGTGCCAATACTCTTTTGAACGACAAGAAAAGATTTATAGGATAAGGCATAGGGAACACGGCAAGAAAATATTTATAGGATAAGGAATAGGGAACATTAGGTCCTAGATTCGATTTCTATAGATGTTTTTTTTTCATATTTATTGAGTTTCTACTGAATTGCCGTATAGGCATTATTGCTTAGTGGAGATGGATATGATCGTGACACGATAATACTCCAGTGATCCGTCAATTATCCAAATTTGCTGTTAAAAAAAGATGGCCTTCAAGCAATTAGCTACACCAATCGAATTACAAGATTATACAATATACGTAAACAAACAATTAAAAATACGTAACAAAAAATTCAAAACAGTATATTACCATTTTAACTTTAGGGAGTTGTATATGTAATTAAACACATTATTTTGTTAACATGGATAACTTAACTCTCAATAACTATGAACACACATCTAATGTTATACCACAGTATACCATGTACATCTAGGAGATCCCAATTAGGTAAAAACCACAGTATATAGAGAGGAGCAGTATTGTATAATATTTTATTTCGATCTATGATCATTAGTATAATAAAATCTCAACTATTAGTTTAATCATCATAATAACATTCCAACTAATGAATATACGGAGGAGTCTTAGGTAGCGTTCGTTTCATGGAATGGAATGGAATTAGGAAGTTTTTCTTTGTAAAATTGATCTTGGTTGGGGAGGGAGGAATTTGAAATCCTATGAATTTCTTTAATCAATGAAATTTGTGACTATTTCAACATTCCTTAGAAATCCTTCACTCTAATGAAGGAATGGAATGGAATGTTGAAATAGTCACAAATTTCATTGATTAAAGAAATTCATGGGATTTCAAATTCCTCCCTCCCCCAACCAAGATCAATTTTACAAAGAAAAACTTCCTAATTCCATTCCATTCCATTCCATGAAACGAACGCTACTTTATTGTATAATATTTTTTTCTACTTCTGATTACTAGTTCAATTAAAATAAGCGAATTGCTTAAATGTCTATGATAACTATGTAAATAGTGGTTACTAATTTATTACTCGTAGAGGGTAGTGTTGTAATTCGTGTATTTATATATAGTTATGTAATTAAAATTAGTTGCCGTTCAAAAAAAAAATGTAATTAAAATTAGTTTACCTTTTCTAATATGGCCAAAAGTTTATACTACAATTTATAATCAGCACACTGTTACTACTAGTATAAATAAACACAAGACTCCACTTCCTATGTGAATTTAGAGCAAAGTACACTCTCAGTTTGTAGAGTTTACACCAAATCGCCGATTCAGCCTCCATTTGAAAAAAAATCAATAATCCGGTCTCTGTGGTTGTCAATTGCTAGGATGGTTGTAAAAGTCGTTAGGCGCTCCCTAGTTGGTCGAGAGGGAAGTTGAGGGTACTCGACCTAGGCGGAGAGTACTCGGGGAGTACTCGGACATGTTAAATTATAAAGAAATTAGTTTTCGGAAATTAAATATATACATAACTTTATTAATATTATCACGAAATACGTGAAAATAATATTAATTCTTTGATATAATAGGCATAGAAATTATGTTTTACTTTTTTTAAAGTCAAACTCGGCCCGAGTTGACCTATTAGATCTGATTCTGGTCGAGGTTGACCGCATTTGGTCGATTCCAAGTAATTAGACGGAGTTGAAAAAAGTCGCCTCGACAGCCTACCTTGTAGCGATTACTCGGGGAGTACTCGGTCTTGGAGACCTTATTTTACAACCATGATTGCTAGCAATCAAGTCACTGGGACAAACGTCTGTTAGTCAACCGGTAGTTGACTTGGGCATTAATGTATTTTTAGTTCCAAAACGAAGGGCAATATGATAATTTTGCATTTTAGAAACCCTTATAACAAATACCATCCATCTGAAGCCCTCATTTGCACATTTCTATCCTTCCACCAACACCTCCACCACATCCACCTTCAACCACCAACATCATTATCACCGGACCACCTCTACAACCTGCAACTAACCACCGCAAACGATCTCTGCACCATGAGATCTTTAGCTTAAATTGTGCTACAAAGTACAATTTGATAAACTGAAATCAAAGAATGGCTATTGAATTACAGTCGAATTTGACATTTTCTTAGGTAACATTTAAAGGGGTGTTAAATTAAATAAATAAATGGCAAATTAGAAATAAATAATCCCACCTAACTCAATTTGGCCGATAATAATCCCAAGTCAGTTGTTGGCCGATAATAATCCGAACTGGTCAATTCTTTTTGTAAAATAGTCCGCCGTTAAAATAGCTTAACGGAGTTAAGTTTTTTCCGAATTACAGACCGATGTTTTAGGGCTTTTGATCAGAACGAGGATACGAGTCGATTGATGTAAAACTTACCTCGAAATACTGCCCCAACCCACGAAAACGGTGCTTTAATTCGGGTGTTTAAACTTCCAATTAACAAAAATCAAGCCATTGCGAGCACAATTTCGAGGTAAGTTTTACATCAATCGAATCGTATCCTCATTCTGATCAAAAGCCGTAAAACATCGGTTTGTAATTCTGAAAAAAAAAACTTAACTCCGTTAAGCTATTTTAACGGCGGACTATTTAACAAAAAAAAAAATTGACCAGTTCGGATTATTATCGGCCAATAACTGACTTGAGATTATTATCGACCAAATTGAGTTAGGTGGAATTATTTATTTTCAATTCGCCTAAATAAATAAATGTCAAATTATTTATTTAATTTAACACCCCTTTAAATGTTACCTAAGAACATGTTGACCCAACTCATCTTCGCCTCCACTTCACTTCCACCTCCAATAACCACACACACTCTCTCTCTCCTTGCAACTCAACAATGGCAATCTGCCACCACCACCACCACCCCTTCCCACCCACCCCCACCCCCTCCTTCGCCTACCCTCGTCTTTCCGGTGCAACCTCTCGGTCACTTCAACTCCAAAACTCAAACCCCAACCCGTTTACACCTCCGTCAAATCCTTTGCCCCGGCCATCATCGCCAACTTGGGTCCCCGCTTCGACTTTTTGGGCTGCACTGTTGACGGTATCGGAGACTTCATTGTGACACTCGAGGTTTTTCCGAACGATCACCTTGTAATATCTTGTGAATATAAATATTATTAAATGAAAACGTGACCTTTGTGCATGATATGTGATGTATGTATGTATTATATATATATATATGAGAGCCGAAACCACGACCCGAGACCATGACTCGCAACCGGGCGGTTGCGAGTGGGCCACTCGGTCTCGAGTGGGCCGTTGAGCCGAAACCGGTTGGGCCGAAACCCCCAAGCCCAACTCGTGACCCCTTGTATAAATCCCACCCTTTTCCCCACTTGCTTCATTTTACACACCAACACTTCTTCTAAACTCTCTCACTAGAAAACCCTCTACAAACACCACTTTCCTTCTCCTTGATCTCGGTTCAAGCTTGGAACAAATCAGACAAGACACTCGGTCAAGACCATCACTCGGACACTTCATCTTCTCTCATTTTCTTCCTTTCTTTCGGCTCATCCTCCTTCTTCACAACCGGTTAGTGTTGTTACTATGTGCATAAGATTTATGTATATTGTGTGAACTAGAAGATGGTTAGTTAAAAATTGTTGCACATGATTTTTGGATAACTTGTGAAGTTGGATTATGTGTGTTAAACCTTGTGTATGAAAAATTGCTAAACATGTTTAAAATAACTAGAAATGCTAGTTTACTAGTGTTCATAGCCAAACATATGATGCTTTAAAGTTTCTTGCAAAAATGATGATTATTAAACATAAGTTTCGGATATATAATGTATGATTTCTTATTTTGCATCATGATCTTGTTGTAAATATGTGATTTTTTGGTTCATAAATATATGACTTTGCTAAGGAGAAAACCCTAGAAACTATGAACATTTGATGAACTAGTTGAAGATGGTTTGAAGATTTAAAATGGCAATGTTTGATCCATATTTTAGTAATGGTCAATTTAGGAAAAGTGTTTGTAGAATTCTTATTGGTCATTTCCGGATTTGGGCCTGAATTTTTGGTACAATGTGGACTGTCAAACCTGCATCATCACGTGTACATGAAAGTGACAGATTACGACTCGCAACGACGGCATTACGACTCGAAACCACACGGTTGCGACTCGCAACCAAAGCATGACAAGTCGAAACCTCGAGATTGCGACTCGAGACCACGCCGTTGCGACTCGCAACCAAAACGTGATGACTCGAGACCACGGTTGCGACTCGCAACCACAGCGTGACAAGCCGAAACCACCTGGTTGCGACTCGAGACCAGCTGGTTGCGAGTGGGCTGTTCATTTTAGTTATTGGGCCATTCTGTGTTGGACTATCTGTTAAATGGACTTTGTGACGTTGTGTTCTGTTTGACTGTGTTACTGTTAGGGCCGGCCCAATAACCCCATGACTGTTTACCTGTATGAATGTTACGTGCCAGTATGTGTTTTACGTGAATGTTTGTATACCGAACCTGACCTATACCGGTAACCATGTTAGGACGTGGTGACCAACGTGATTGACAAGTAACCTAAACCTACCGAGCAACCCAAGGTGAGTTCACAACTTAAAAGCATGCGTCCCGGTGGTTTGGGACACGAGACTAACAACCCTATCCCCTGGTAAAAGGGGATACTATTTACATACCTTCCCTAGTTATTGGGAACAAAACTTACTTTTTCTTCCCGGGTATTGGGAAACCTTTTGGTTAATTACTGTTTATACGGATTGCAACTAACGGCACTAAACGAAACTCTATCACTCAAGTCCCTACTACAAATACCGATTAGTCGCCGGGTTAGGCGAACGGGTTATTAGTTGATAGCGCTATTTAGGTGTTTACCAGCCTCACACCGTGCCCTGGTTTGGGATCGGTCGTGAACTAATGTACTCAGAAATCCGTCAATGATGATAGAACATTGACATCGGGGCATCCTGCGGATACGCAACGGTTACCTAGTGTTCGGTATTGGAAAAACAGTTTAGTCGCTAACCTTTGGGGTAGCTCCCCATGGCATGTATAAACGGATAAATTAACCGGTGAAACAAAGTTTTTGGTAATTAAAACTGGACAACTAGTGAACTCACTCAGCGTTATTGTTGACCCCTTACTGCATGCTTTGCAGGTAACTAGTGACGAAGGAGCTTGCAGCTTGGGGACGTGTAGTGTCTGTTCACCCTTGTGTTGGGTGTTACCTTATTTTGAATCATGAACTTTGTTTTAAACTACCGTACTTATGCTTCCGCTACTTAATACTGTTTTGGAACTTAAAACTTTAAACTCTGAACTTAATATTTGCTAAGCTTATGAATAGTAAGTATTACTTTTGTTATCAACTTAAGTATTCGGTATAATTGGTGGCTGGATCCTGGTCAGTCACGCCCTCGAAGCGGGTGTTATCCGCAGGTGGATTTTGGGGGTGTGACAGATTGGTATCAGAGCCTCTGGTTATAGTGAACTTGGTTTTAAAAAGGGGGAAAAATCTTTTTGGAGAAAACCAGACTATAACCCGTGACTCGTAACGACACTACACTCCAAGTGCAAGGCTCGGCACATTCGACTTCATAGCTCGGACCAGTGTTTACTTGTTTGCTTTATGTTTCCTGTTATGATATACGTACTAGTGTGCCTAAACTAGATAGATACGCCTCTCTCTTCTATCTCATTCTCGCTACACTACGACATCACACTCATACTGTGTTTTCTGGTTATGAAGACAATGAGTGGACGCGGAAGAGGAAACATTAACATGACGCAGGCTCAGTTCACTAACCTGCTCAACACAGTGGCTGCGGCTTTTGCAGCTCACCCTATAGGTAAGCTCGTTGTTTTAGGATGTTTAGATCCTACCGCCACATCGACTTTTCGCCTCTAAACCTATACGCTTCGCTTCTCACGAACAGGTCAGCATGCACCTGCGCAACCACCAGTGTGTACTTTCAAAACTTTCATGGATTGCAAGCCTCTCCCTTTCAACGGCACTGAGGGTGCCATAGGTCTTCTGCATTGGATTGAGAAAATTGAAGCTGTTTTTGCTGTTTGCGAGTGTCCCCCTGCAAATTGGGTGAAATTTGCTACTGCTACACTTGAAGGAAGCGCGCTTTCTTGGTGGAAGGCGCAGATTCAGATGTTTGGTTTGGAAACTGCTAATGCTACCGCATGGGAGGATTTCAAGGATATGATTAAGGATGAATACTGTCACCGGGATGACATCCACAAGCTTGAGAACGAGTACTACGAGCTCAAGATGGTTGGGTCAGAGATTGAAACCTACACCAAGCTGTCTAACGACTATGCTGCTCTTTGCCCAAACATGTCTCGACCAATGTACCGAAGGATCGAACTGTACATCAAGGGTTTGGCTCCAGAAATTCGAAGCCATGTCACTTCAGCCAACCACACTACCATTCAGCCGATTGTTCGACTTGCTCACAAACTCACTGATCAGGCTGTAGAGGAGGGCAGGTTGCCCAAAAGGATCAGTGCTACCGTCGGAACTTCTAGTGACAGCAAGCGTAAGTGGGAAGGAAGTCAAAGCAAGGATGCTAACCCCACTCAGGCCCCAGCGCAGCAAAGGAAAACTGAAAGCAACAAAGGCACTCAGCAACAGGGTGGCTACCGGGGAAGCTACCCTAAGTGCAACAAGTGTAACAAGCACCACAATGGGGCATGTAACAAGGGCCAGTGTCAGCGATGCCACAAGATGGGGCACGACGCCAAGGATTGTAGAAGCCAGTTCCCAATAAGACAGAATCAGCAACAACCCCAACAGCAACAGCAGCAGGGAAACAACCGGGCATGTTTTAAGTGTGGAGCTGAGGGGCACTTTAAGAAGGATTGCCCTGAACTGAATCAGAACCGCAACAACAATCAGGGAGCTGGGAACAACAATCAGAACAACAATGCTGGGAATGGTGCTAGAGGAAGAGCTTTCGTGATTGGAGCTGGTGAAGCAAGGAATGACCCCAATGTCGTGGCGGGTAAGTTCCTACTCGATGATCGTTATGTTTCTGTGTTATTTGATTCCGGTGCCGATGCTAGTTATGTATCCCTACGTATTAGTAAGAAGCTTAAGCGTCCGCTTTCGTTACTAAGTTCTCCTCACCTCGTCGAGTTAGCTAATGGTAGAAACATCGAGGCCTCACACGTTGTCAAGGGTTGCAAACTAGAGTTGTCTGGTCAGACATTTAGTATCGACCTTTTCCCTGTTACTCTTGGAAGCTTCGACGTCGTTATTGGTATGGATTGGTTATCCAAGCATCGCGCTGAAATCCTCTGTCAAGAGAAAGCAGTTCGTATTCCTCGCCGTTCTGGCAAACCCCTCATTGTACAAGGTAGCAAAGGTGGAGAAATCTCCGGCGTTATCTCGTTCTTGAAAGCCCAGAAGTGTCTACGAAAAGGGCACACCGCTATCTTAGCACTTGTTACCAACACGCAGGAAAAGGAGAAGAGGATTGAGGATTTTCCGGTAGTACGCGACTATCCCGAGGTATTTCCTGAGGAATTACCTGGACTCCCTCCCCACCGTCAGGTCGAATTCCAAATCGAGCTAGCTCCCGGAGCAGCGCCTATAGCTCGTGCACCTTATCGACTAGCCCCCGCAGAATTGAAGGAACTCTCGACGCAACTACAAGAACTTTTGGATAAAGGATTTATCCGTCCTAGTTCATCACCCTGGGGAGCACCGGTACTCTTTGTTAAGAAGAAGGATGGCACGTTCCGAATGTGCATTGACTATCGTGAGTTGAACAAGGTTACCATCAAGAATCGTTACCCTCTCCCTCGAATCGACGACCTATTCGATCAGTTGCAAGGATCAAGCTACTACTCCAAGATTGACCTGCGATCAGGCTATCATCAGTTAAGGGTCCGTAATGAAGATATTTCCAAAACTGCATTCAGAACTCGTTATGGTCATTATGAATTCCTCGTTATGCCCTTTGGAATGACCAACGCCCCTGCAGTGTTCATGGATCTCATGAACCGGGTATGCAAACCCTACCTCGACAAATTTGTGATCGTGTTTATAGACGACATCTTGATCTACTCGAAAAGTCAGGAAGAGCATGAACAGCACCTACGCCTTATCCTCGAACTCCTTCGCAATGAGCAACTGTACGCCAAGTTCTCGAAATGCGACTTCTGGCTTCGAGAAGTCCATTTCCTTGGGCACGTGGTTAACAAGGATGGAATCCACGTCGACCCAGCTAAGATCGACTCTATAAAGAATTGGCCTACCCCTAAGACTCCGACTGAAGTTCGCCAATTCTTGGGATTGGCAGGTTACTACCGCAGATTCATTCAAGGATTCTCAAAGATTGCACAACCCCTCACTACACTCACTCAGAAAGGCGTCACCTACAAGTGGAATGAAGCGCAGGAATCTGCTTTTCAAAGGCTTAAGGATAACCTCTGTAGTGCTCCTATTCTCTCGTTACCTGAAGGCACTGACGACTTTGTGGTCTACTGCGATGCGTCCATTCATGGGCTCGGTTGTGTGTTGATGCAACGCGAGAAAGTTATTGCTTACGCCTCTCGACAACTTAAGACACACGAAAGGAATTACACTACACACGACTTAGAACTGGGAGCAGTGATATTTGCGCTTAAGATATGGAGACATTACCTGTACGGTACCAAGTGCACCATTTACACCGATCACAGGAGTCTCGAGCATATCTTTAAGCAGAAGGAATTAAACATGCGTCAACGTCGATGGGTTGAACTTCTGAATGACTATGAGTGCGCCATCAAGTATCATCCGGGCAAGGCCAATGTCGTGGCAGACGCCCTCAGCCGGAAAGACACTGTACCAAAGCGCGTGCGAGCATTGCAACTTACCATCCAGTCTAGTCTCCCTACCCAGATTCGAAAAGCTCAGGTTGAAGCTCTGAAACCGGAAAACATCAGGGCTGAGTCCCTGCGGGGATCGAGACAACAACTAGAACAGAAAGAGGACGGCGCCTACTATGTGGCAGGGCGCATTTGGGTCCCACTTTACGGAGATCTACGAGAGCTTGTGATGGACGAAGCCCATAAGTCCCGTTATTCAGTACATCCTGGTGCAGATAAGATGTACCACGACTTAAGGACCACTTACTGGTGGCCTGGCATGAAAGCCCACATAGCAGCCTACGTTGGCAAATGTTTGACCTGCGCAAGAGTCAAGATCGAGTATCAGAAACCAGCAGGCCTACTACAGCAACCCGAAATCCCGAAATGGAAATGGGAACAGATTTCCATGGATTTTGTTACAGGGCTATCTAGATCTCAACGCGGGAATGATACTATCTGGGTGATAGTAGATCGTTTGACTAAGTCTGCACACTTTCTGGCCATTAAGGAAACAGACAAGTTTTCTACCTTAGCAGAAATCTATTTAAGGGAAGTAGTCTCCAGGCACGGGGTGCCAACTTCTATTATTTCCGACCGAGACGCTCGTTTTACTTCCGAGTTGTGGCAAGCTATGCACAAATCCTTTGGCTCACGTTTGGACATGAGCACCGCTTACCACCCGCAAACGGATGGGCAGTCTGAACGCACCATCCAAACCCTGGAAGACATGCTTAGAGCATGTGTGATCGATTTTGGCAAGAACTGGGAGAAGCATCTACCGTTGGTGGAATTCTCCTACAATAACAGCTACCACACTAGTATTCAGGCGGCACCTTTTGAGGCATTGTACGGTCGTAAATGCCGATCACCTCTCTGCTGGGCGGAAGTTGGTGATAGTCAACTTACAGGCCCAGAACTAGTAGTAGATACAACGGAAAAGATTTCGCAGATCAGGCAACGCATGGCGGCAGCTCGTGACCGTCAGAAAAGCTACGCTGACAAGCGTAGGAAGCCGTTAGAATTCCAGGTCGGGGACCGGGTTCTACTAAAAGTCTCACCCTGGAAGGGTGTGGTCCGTTTCGGTAAACGGGGCAAGCTGAATCCACGGTATGTTGGACCATTCGAAATTACCGAGAAAATCGGTAAGGTTGCTTATAGATTAAACCTGCCTGCAGAGCTGAGTGCAGTGCACAACGTTTTTCACGTATCTAACCTGAAGAAGTGTTTGTCGGATGAAACACTTGTAATTCCTTTTAAGGAACTGACTATTGATGAACAGCTACACTTTACTGAGGAACCGATTGAGATCACGGATCGAGAGATCAAAACCCTCAGACGTAGCCAGATACCCCTTGTACGAGTTCGTTGGAACTCACGGCGCGGCCCAGAGTTTACCTGGGAGCGGGAGGACCAGATGAAGTCCAAGTATCCCCAGTTATTCCCAAACGAAAACCCCAGCACTGAAGCTACAACCGAATTTCGGGACGAAATTCCAAACTAACGGGGGGATGATGTGACACCCCGTTAAAACACGCTAGCTTGGCAGTGGCTGCTTCAACTTTCGGGACGAAAGTTCTTAAAACTTGGGGATAATGTGACACTCGAGGTTTTTCCGAACGATCACCTTGTAATATCTTGTGAATATAAATATTATTAAATGAAAACGTGACCTTTGTGCATGATATGTGATGTATGTATGTATTATATATATATATATGAGAGCCGAAACCACGACCCGAGACCATGACTCGCAACCGGGCGGTTGCGAGTGGGCCACTCGGTCTCGAGTGGGCCGTTGAGCCGAAACCGGTTGGGCCGAAACCCCCAAGCCCAACTCGTGACCCCTTGTATAAATCCCACCCTTTTCCCCACTTGCTTCATTTTACACACCAACACTTCTTCTAAACTCTCTCACTAGAAAACCCTCTACAAACACCACTTTCCTTCTCCTTGATCTCGGTTCAAGCTTGGAACAAATCGGACAAGACACTCGGTCAAGACCATCACTCGGACACTTCATCTTCTCTCATTTTCTTCCTTTCTTTCGGCTCATCCTCCTTCTTCACAACCGGTTAGTGTTGTTACTATGTGCATAAGATTTATGTATATTGTGTGAACTAGAAGATGGTTAGTTAAAAATTGTTGCACATGATTTTTGGATAACTTGTGAAGTTGGATTATGTGTGTTAAACCTTGTGTATGAAAAATTGCTAAACATGTTTAAAATAACTAGAAATGCTAGTTTACTAGTGTTCATAGCCAAACATATGATGCTTTAAAGTTTCTTGCAAAAATGATGATTATTAAACATAAGTTTCGGATATATAATGTATGATTTCTTATTTTGCATCATGATCTTGTTGTAAATATGTGATTTTTTGGTTCATAAATATATGACTTTGCTAAGGAGAAAACCCTAGAAACTATGAACATTTGATGAACTAGTTGAAGATGGTTTGAAGATTTAAAATGGCAATGTTTGATCCATATTTTAGTAATGGTCAATTTAGGAAAAGTGTTTGTAGAATTCTTATTGGTCATTTCCGGATTTGGGCCTGAATTTTTGGTACAATGTGGACTGTCAAACCTGCATCATCACGTGTACATGAAAGTGACAGATTACGACTCGCAACGACGGCATTACGACTCGAAACCACACGGTTGCGACTCGCAACCAAAGCATGACAAGTCGAAACCTCGAGATTGCGACTCGAGACCACGCCGTTGCGACTCGCAACCAAAACGTGATGACTCGAGACCACGGTTGCGACTCGCAACCACAGCGTGACAAGCCGAAACCACCTGGTTGCGACTCGAGACCAGCTGGTTGCGAGTGGGCTGTTCATTTTAGTTATTGGGCCATTCTGTGTTGGACTATCTGTTAAATGGACTTTGTGACGTTGTGTTCTGTTTGACTGTGTTACTGTTAGGGCCGGCCCAATAACCCCATGACTGTTTACCTGTATGAATGTTACGTGCCAGTATGTGTTTTACGTGAATGTTTGTATACCGAACCTGACCTATACCGGTAACCATGTTAGGACGTGGTGACCAACGTGATTGACAAGTAACCTAAACCTACCGAGCAACCCAAGGTGAGTTCACAACTTAAAAGCATGCGTCCCGGTGGTTTGGGACACGAGACTAACAACCCTATCCCCTGGTAAAAGGGGATACTATTTACATACCTTCCCTAGTTATTGGGAACAAAACTTACTTTTTCTTCCCGGGTATTGGGAAACCTTTTGGTTAATTACTGTTTATACGGATTGCAACTAACGGCACTAAACGAAACTCTATCACTCAAGTCCCTACTACAAATACCGATTAGTCGCCGGGTTAGGCGAACGGGTTATTAGTTGATAGCGCTATTTAGGTGTTTACCAGCCTCACACCGTGCCCTGGTTTGGGATCGGTCGTGAACTAATGTACTCAGAAATCCGTCAATGATGATAGAACATTGACATCGGGGCATCCTGCGGATACGCAACGGTTACCTAGTGTTCGGTATTGGAAAAACAGTTTAGTCGCTAACCTTTGGGGTAGCTCCCCATGGCATGTATAAACGGATAAATTAACCGGTGAAACAAAGTTTTTGGTAATTAAAACTGGACAACTAGTGAACTCACTCAGCGTTATTGTTGACCCCTTACTGCATGCTTTGCAGGTAACCAGTGACGAAGGAGCTTGCAGCTTGGGGACGTGTAGTGTCTGTTCACCCTTGTGTTGGGTGTTACCTTATTTTGAATCATGAACTTTGTTTTAAACTACCGTACTTATGCTTCCGCTACTTAATACTGTTTTGGAACTTAAAACTTTAAACTCTGAACTTAATATTTGCTAAGCTTATGAATAGTAAGTATTACTTTTGTTATCAACTTAAGTATTCGGTATAATTGGTGGCTGGATCCTGGTCAGTCACGCCCTCGAAGCGGGTGTTATCCGCAGGTGGATTTTGGGGGTGTGACATTCATCACCCTCAAAATCAAGCCACAACCCCCACCGGGAGAACTCTCATTCTCTAACATCACTGGAACAGGTAACTCTGCTAAAAAATTAAGCAAAAACCCTAACTAGAACTTCGCCAGAATAGCCGTTATTTCTGTTATGAAAATACTCAATATTCGATTTGTGGGTCTCTCTTTAGAACTAGAAAAAAGGGTTACCGTTTGAATGAAGATCGAATGCCCATAAATTTGTAAGCTCTCCTATTTGCTGAAAGATGGCTATGGTGGAGATGTTGTTGAAGATGATTATGAGTTGCAGGCTTTATAAAGAAGACAACAAACATTCGGTGTTGCACTTTTAGTCCCTTAGGGGCTTTTTGGTCTTTTACTATAAATACCAACGTTAAACTAACATACTGTAACGCCTCGTATTTTCCGTATTCCTATTTTTAGAAATTTCGTAATCAAATTCTATTTTTAGAAACCTTACATTCGTATTCCAGATCCGTTATCACAATTCGAGGCGTTAATCTTAACAAATTTCCATACTTTATACATACGCATGTTGCATACAATCAATCGTTAATTTCATTTTTACTTGCAATCTAATACTTGTTGTACATTCGAAATGCCATTCATACATTCTCGACACACAAATTATACTTACATGCGCTTTACATACTTGAAAACATGTCAAATTACCAAGTTTTAGCATAAACTGATAAGGGAATCAAAGTTCAGGGACCAAAGTGTAACAAACTTGGACGGATCAGATGGGGAGCCGTGTCATGCCACCCCCACCGCCTGGCCTTCACGTGACGCCACGGGGTGCGATCCACAGAAAGTTGTTTCCCTTGAGCTGGTTGGCCAATTTCCCCCACTTCTCTTCTTCCCCAATCATCATGCAACCTCCTTTATTACTAAAGCCTACCTCCCCATTATATAAACAAGCCTCCACCATCCCATTTTCACTTTCCCAACTCTCTTACACTCTCAAAATCACTCCCAAATCAGTTGCAAACACAAGAAAAGGACAAAAAACTCTAAGTCTTAAAGTGAGTTCAAACTCAACTTTCTTCATCTTTTCGCCATCTTTTCTTCCACTTCAAAGCTTGGAACACCTCTAGGAGTGTTTCCACAAGTTTACCATGGTAAACTAAAGTGGAACATCACCATATTGAGGTCCAAACTTTCTGTTTTGGAAGTTATATGTTGTAAACTTTTTATAAACTTACTTTCCTACATGAATCTTATGCCTAACATGTTCCTAAACTCATCTATAGTTATGGGACTTGTTTGAGATTGATTCTTATAAGTTTAGAGGTGCAAATACCCTCTAAACATTTTGTTTTGACAAGGTTTAGACAACCTACAAGTGTTGAGACCATTCAAGTTTACCATAGTTCATATGTCAAGACTTGTGTTTTGGTAAAGGTGTGAACCATGGGCATATTTAACAAAAAAAAAAATTAACTGAGCTAGCGTTAAAGGACATAACGTGCAGCATTTTGAAACATTAAGTACAAAAGTCATCAATTTTAAACACAAAGGACATCACTTGAAAACGGGTATAAAGATAAAGGACAAAATTTGAAATTCACTCTAAAACATATATTAAACCGAAGTCTTGATGTTAACCGGTTTATGGCTAAATGTCATGAACATAGGTTATCTTATCTTTGATCTAAATTACTCGTTTATAATTCTAATGGGCAAGTTAGGACCCATGAAATCACATAAAATCTTAATGTCGAAATGAGTGTTTAAGACAAGATAAATATTTTCGTATACATACTTTTTATATACTTAAATTCCGAATCCGAATCCTTCGCCAAATCCGAATACTCACACATATAAAACTAAGTTTGTTAACTTAGAACGGGGAGACCAGAACATAACACATTTTTTTGTGGGTCTGACACGACATGATTCAGGTTGAAGAATGCACCCGTCAATATAACACCACTGACATCCCTGCGTACATGATGTAAGTGGGACTCGCAAAATGTTATAAAGGTAAAAAAAGGAAATTTCCCTAATAATTAGGCTGGGTGTTATGGTTACACCTCGGTGGTTAGCAGGATCGATGAGGGTAAAAGATGACCTTAACACAAATGAAAGACAGGGGATGAAAGATGGAGTAGAGTGGTGGTGTGGCACTGAGTTGATGAAACAAAGTGAAAAGTGAAAGATGACCATAAACACATGGTCTTAAAGTCGAAAAAGGGCCAACGATGATTTTAATTCGATAAGATCCTGTTGATGAGAACCATGTAACATGTTCTCAAATCAAAATTAAAGAAAAATTATCAATTAGAAGTAATGGATGTTAATCATAGAACCCTCAACAACTATAACTAAAAGGCTGAACTTTGTTTGTCATAATACACATACATAATTACATTGAACACATATACTTGATGCAAACATGACAATACACGCTTTTTGCTCTACTGCAGTGCGATCAAGTGAGTTGTACACGAAGAGTGGGTGAGTTTATGACAAGTAGTCAATAGTTATCTTAGATCAACAGTCTTCGGGTGTGTTTTCTTGAAAGCTTTAAAGTAAATAAATGTATACGTCGAACGGTGACGTCGTTATTAAGTAAGTAGAGTATCACAACTACAACCCACAATAACTGGATTATCAGTTTCAAGACGCAAATCTAAACACCCGACAATATCATATACTTAGAAGGTTGGCATTAGGGCTGTAAACGAACCGAATGTTCAGCAAACAGTTCGCGAACTGTTCGGCGGGAAGTTCGTTTATGTTCGTTCGATAAGCTTAACAAACGAACACGAACAAAAAATTTCGTTCGATAAGCTTAACGAACGAACACGAACAAATGTCTCGTTCGTTCGACTGCGTTCGTGAACGTTCGGTAATATGCTCGTTAATGTTCGTTCGTTTATGTCTATTCATGTTCGGTTTTTTATGCTTATTTTTCTAAAAGCTTTTAATGTTTTATTAATTTTTTACTTTCCCCATATGTATTATTTCCCTCTCTCTCTGGCCCTCTTCCTCTTTTGATATCACGCTCCTTCATTCATTCAGCTTATCTCCAATCGATTGAACCCAATATTATCCATCCCTTCAATCTTTAAATGGTTATATTTAACTACTTTCGTTTTGTACAACGTTTAAGATTAACGGTTCCTTTTTTAATTTTCAAAATTAAAGTTCATTTGTGTACGTTTGCGTTCGTGGTTAGTGTTCACGAACTGTTCGCGAACAACCAAAATTCCTTAACGAACGAACACGAACAAAAACTTCTGTTCGTCATGTGTTCGCGAACATCCAAATTTCCTTAACGAACGAACACGAACATAGCCTTGTTCGTGTTCGTTCGGTTCGTTTACAGCCCTAGATGGCATCGTTTATAACCAAATGTTGATGAAAGGGCATAATACACACATATACAATAAGGAGATATATATATTGAGATTAATAATATAAAGTCAGTGACAAAATAAGTTGTAGGAATAATGATGCTAAAGTAGCTAGAAAAAATAACATGAAAACAAAAACTAGAGAGGAAAAAGCAAGAAAAAGTGAAATTTGAGAGTAAACAGTTGGAAAAAGGTGAATAGAAGGATATATAATATGATTAGTCAACATGACATAAATAATCAACAATATTAAAAATAAAAAATCATATTCAAGTATTAAAGTGGTAACAACACACTTGACTATGAGAGAATGCTTCCAAATGCGGGTGGGTTACCAACCTAAAAAATGTATTTGGTGATCTTTTGAAAACGAGACTGATAATTGAACCGGTCATTCTATCAGTTTATAGGTCGGATTGGTTGGAGCAATCTAAAACGAGATGGAGTCATAATTATTATTAGTAGTTGTTATTATGATTGGTTTTTAGTATGATACTAGATTTGTTATATAACTATTATATTTGGAATCGAAACTATACACATATATTTAAAAAGAATCCAAAGAGCTTGTGGTCTAGTTGTATCATTATGTGTAGTATACGTGTTTAGTGTTCTTCCTCAATTTATTAAATTTTCTAGCCACATGGTGGATGTTGGGGTAAAATTAGAAGTTGGTTTAGAAGGCGTGTAAGTTAACCGTTTAAAAAATAACTAAAAAGAGAATTCTGAACTGCGCTAACGCTCAAATAAAAAATGAAACATCCCTTCCTAGGACCCAGCCCACAAAACACGTGAGCCCAATTAGCTTTGGCCCAAGGAATTTTAAATCAAGACGGATCCAGTAACTTTCCGAAGGCCACATATAGAGATGGGCAGAATCGGTTATTTTTAAAACCCGGAACCGGTTCCAACCCGGAACCGGGTATGGATACAAGTGAATGGAACCGGGTCCGGGTATAACCCGGGTACACATCCTTTATTTTATAACCGGTGGAACCGGTTTCGGGTACAAGAGAACCGGGTCCGGGTACTGTGTGGAACCGGGTCCGGGTACTGTTTGGAACCGGTTCCACTGCGTATTTCAGAAAAAGGCTGACGACTACTGCTTGGAATCGGTTCCGATCAGAAAAGCTGTTTTTTTTTTAAATTCGTACCGTTAGAACCGGTTCCGCTGCGAAAAAACTGTTTTTTTTTTAAATTCGTACCGTTAGAACCGGTTTTCAATTATAAAAATCGACTTTTTTCCTCAATGTCTCTACACTTCCAATTTGCATCATCCACACTCTTCTTTCTCTGTAAAAAACATTCAAGCTCGCAACCGGAAGAACAAATATGGCGTCGGAAGAAGGAGTTGTTTTGATTTTAGAAACCAAGCGTAACCCCGCAATTTGGAAAAATTTTGATTTGTGTTTGATGTCGGATAACCATGAGATGGCTCGTTGCAAGAATTGTGGGAAGTTCATGAAGGCGGCGGCAAACTCCACCCTCAAGAAGCATACCGACAAACATTGCCCGGTGACAAAGGCAAAAAAGGAAGAAAAGGGCGAAGGATCCGGTTCTTCTTCTAATGTGTAGTTTGGTGGATGCGTTTGTTTAGTTATGTTTGATGTCTTATGTTTTATGTGTGATGTTTGAAGTATTTGATGTGTTATGTTTTTAGTGTTATGTTTGTGTAATAATAGTTCGTTTGTGAAGTAATAGCTCGTTTGTGGAAAAAAAAAATTCGCATATATAATCGTTTAAGTAGTACAAAAATTCGGTTCATTCGGTAATCAAAATTGTTTAACAGAACCGGTTACGCGGGACTGATCAGAATCGGTTCCTATAATTTATGTTTTTGCTCGTTTGCTTGAGGACGGTGCGACACTTTCACTTCCGCTACGCTTTGGTGCGGGCACTTCGGTACAATCGTCTTCGGAATCATTAGTCTCTACCTCGTCTTCCTCTTCATCCTCTTCTTCAATAATCTTGTGCTCCAACTCCACCTCGTCTTCGAGACTCGACTTATGTTGAACACGATCAACGCCGTCCAAATGATCTTTTAGGCAAATTGCCATCTCTAGCGACTCCGGGGTTAATCTTGTTCTTCTAATCGACAGTACCCTACCACTAAGAGAAAAAACACTTTCCGAAGCTACCGTGGAAGCTTGGACCGTTAGTAAATCACGAGCCATGGTGGCTAGAATCGGGAATTCCGATTCTTTAGACTTCCACCATGCCAAAATGTCAAAATTATTATACTCCTCGGCCGTCATAGTAAGTACATCATCCCTTAGTTTATATCGGCCGAGTTCACTAGATGGTTCGTTACCCCTTTGTTGTTTCGCCGTTTCGTCTCTAACGACGTTCAACATGGTTATGATGGGGTCGGCAATTGTTTGATCTTTAGAGGCCGATGATGAAGCTCCATTAAAAATTGTATGATTTTTTTCCCCATATTTTTTTAAATAATGATCATAAAGTTTATTCAAAGATTCCTCGAAAAGTTTTTTAGTTTTGGCTTTCAATGTTGGATCCTCCTCGTGCATATCCAACTTGTCGTAAATTTCATCAACTAACGCGTTAACACCCGCTACGTTTAAAATTGGGTTTAAAGCGGCGGCACATAAAAATACGGGTGGTAAGTCCAAAAAATATTTTTTAAATTTATTGATCATTGGTGTCAACATGTTCCTCAACATGTCACTTGAGTTTTCAAACTTTTTAAAATTAGTTGTTATCAAATATAATTCGGAAATAACTCGAGAACTAGTGGGATAATAAACACCGGAAATTAAAGTTGTTGATTTTTTGAAAACTTTTAAAAAATCACTTAGTGTTTGAATGTTATTCCAAGCCGTGTCGGGAAAAGGGTCGACTTGGTAGTCATCACTTAAAGTTGTATGAAATGCTTTTAAAGTGCCCATTTGTTTTAAAGCCATTTCAAACATATGACAAGTTGAATTCCAACGAGTTGGGATATCCCAATTAGGACCAATTAATTTTTGGTTAACTTCTTTACAAAGGTTTTTATAATCTTGATATCTTTCTTTACCACTTTTAAAAACATCTTAAAGCATAGTTCTAAAAGCTATAATAAAATCCGCTACAAATTTATTTTTTAAACCGTCTTGCACAACTAAATTAATAATATGAGCAACACATCTTGTGTGAAAAAAAGCACCATCACAAATTGGTTTGTACTTCAACTTTAGTTTTTGGATCGCATTTGAGTTGTTTGAGGCGTTATCGAAAGATATTGAAAATATTTTATCCTCTAAACAATATTTTATAATTGTGGCATTCATAATTTTATAAATATTTTCTCCCGTATGAGGAGAAGGAAACTCTTCAAATGCGATCGTACGTTTCATCATTTGCCATGTATTGGGGTCAACCCAATGAGCGGTGACACAAATGTATGATTCGGGTAAACCGTGTGGAGCCGACCACACATCACTAGTTAAATTTACACAAGTCTTTGTAACACCCCAAAACTCGTATTATTATTACGTAGGTACGTTGCCATGTTAATTAAATGAAATACAATAACTAGGTTATTAAACTTAGTTAAAAGCCTAACAAAATAAGTAAAGGAATGAAACTTGTGGCAACTATGATGGTGTGACAAACTTGAGGGACTAGAATTGCCAAATGTGAAATTGAATTTAATTAAAACAAAAATCACACACACACAAGGAGTGTGTGTGCGTGAGATCGATCAGGAGAAGAGGAAGAAAGGGGTGAAACCCTAATTCAAGAAAATCATCAAATTGAGAGGGAAATTCAGCTCGGATCTAATGCATGTACATGAATTCATGATCATCTAGCCCTATAAATCACTTGGTAAGTTGTAATTTATGATTTGGTAATTTCGTATGAAGTGGGTTATGATGGAGTCACGAATTAGTATGAATTGGGTCTGAATATATGTTATAAGCATCATATAGAACATGAATTATACAAGATTTTGATGTCATTTGATGCTTTGACATAAAACCCACTTGTAGTGGTAAGGATGGTGATATGAATGAATTATCCATGTTCAATTCTTGTGTAATTTTGATGTATGATGTGGTATATGATGAATTCTTGTTAGATAAATTGAGCATGATATGAGTTACTTGATGTTTAGTGGTGTTGATGAATGAAATCATGAAGTTGGAAGTGAGGCATGAAATACTTGTACATTATGCTCAGATAGTGGTATGCACACCAAGTGTTTGATGAAATGTCTAGGTAAGATTTCTAGATGAGATTGAATGCATGTAATGGATGAAAATGTATAATATTTGGATGTCATGTAATTGGTTATAATTGAACATGAGAAATATATTTTAGATGAAATACATGTATGATTTTTGGTTGGTTATATGATTTGGTAAAAAGGTGTGCATTAGAAGGTTGTACTCTAGACTGAAGTGGTATGATGTTCATCATATGTTTGAATAATTTCTTAATTGAAATCATGGAGTAAATGTACACTAAATGTGAAGCATATGAGATTTGTATAAAGGAGTAATATTGGAACGATATTGGTTTAGCTAATATGTGTTATAGTGTTAGTTGTAGAGACATGAAAATGCTAGTATGAATGAAATGTATTACATATATGTGTGTATAAGTAATTATATGCGCGTACGTGTGTCCTAGAACATGAGTATGAAATGCATATAGTGTTATTAGTATGGTTAACTTTATCAACGTAACCGTATCGTTATAAGGATGAGAACTTGCACGTTTAATAGTTGACTTTCTAGAAAGTCAACGAATGTGAGAATAGTATGGTAGGCTTCCTAACACGAATATAAGACTTGAGAACTCATACGGTACATGTTATATCATTATGTGTTGTGTATGATGACATGTAGAATTATATGAGCTTGAAAAGATGTGATTGTTGATCTATGCCTTATGTTGTTAAAAATTTGATTAATGAAAGTCTAATGTAAGGTATGAATTAGAAATGATGGATGATATGTATGAGTTTGTATGCTAACAAAGAATATGGATGTGGTGACATGAAAGGATAGGAACTACATTAACACGTACTCAAGCATGGAAGGCTAACGGGTCAAGATGAGGCAAGGAAGCGGCTACGAACACGGATGCACAAGGTAAGTGATTTCCGGAATCACTTCTTAATTTGTTAAGTAAGGTTACGTTCTTGTTAATTAGCATAATGGTTGAGACAAATAATGGATGGGTGGTATGAAACCAACGATTTTGCTAAGTAGATGTAATGGGTAAAAAATGAGGTCTTGATGTTATAATGAAACGAAGAATAAGAAGTGTCTACGGAATGGTAACCGGGTGACGGGTAGGATTGGGCATAAGCACGTTAATGGGTGAGTGGAAGTGCGGATAATGTAAAGGTTTTATAGCTATAATGTTCTTGTAAGTTCTGGGCTAAATCGAATGTGTTGCTGAAGAAAATATGAACGGGTCAAACAAGTCATAAATGAATAATAAGTCGATAGTTCACAAGTTAAGAATTTCCTTAATTCGGATATGGGATTTCAAGTCCACATGGTAGAATGCGAATTTACAAGCATGTAGGAAGAAACGGGAGGTTAAACGGGTAAACGGTTCAAAAGATACGCACGTTTTAGCGCGTACGGACGACGAAACGAATCTGCAGAAAACTGCAGATTCTAGAGGGCGTCGCTGACGGGTGGGGGGCCGTCGCCGACGGGCAAGGGAAAAACCATTTTGTGCTGACGGGTTAATTTCCTGTCTACGGGTTTTTGGGCTACGGGTAAATGCAAGGCCCGTCGCCGACGTCCCTAGGGGCGTCGGCGACGGCCTTCCCAAGTCCCAAAAGCTGAAACTTCGTTATTTAAGTTAATTGACGTACCGTGGGCTTCGGTTTGATATCCGTGGACTACGGCGGACTTTCCAAACATGATTCTGATGGTTCTTAAATGTTGATAGGCCAAAAAGCTAAGACTAAGACCCATATTAATAACATATGATTATGTAAGAGGTACGTGTGATCTAGTACATGATCGTTAAAGTATGTGCGTGTGTATAAAGATATGTATAAGTATATGCATGTGTGTAAAGATCGCGGGGAGGTATGTTCATATGTAGATGTGTATGTATGCATGCAAGTAGAGACATGAATGTAGGTACGTATGTAGAAGTGTATAGATATGTACGAGAATATGCACGTATGTAACAATGTAGGAAGGGTATGTATGTGTGTAGATGTGTATATATGTATGTATAAAGGTATGTAGAGAATATGCTTGTATATTAAGATGTAGGAGAGATATGTTCGTATGTAGATGTGTATGTATGCATGTGTGTAGAGATGTACAAATGTAAGTGCGTATGTGGAAGTGTATGTATGTATATATGTGAAAGCATAGAAATGTGTGTGCGTATGCAAATGTGTATTAGTGTATGTATAGGAGTACGTGTGATCGTAGACATGAATGTAGGAATACATGAAAGTAGGTACATGTGTAGAAGTGTATTGGTGAATATATGAAGATACGAATGAATGTAGGCATGTATGTTTTGAGGTATGGGGGTAAGCACGGGTACATGTTAGTATGTATGTACGTATGATGTGTGTGTGTAGTATGTGACCAAAAGTGCACATACGGATGTGTGTAGGTACGATGTAGTACTAATTGTACATAGGGAATGGGGCTTGTATATATGTGTACATAGCCTTAATATGCTTGAGCACTAAGTTACTAATCATGTGCCTTGAGAATGAAATGAGATTTGCAGGTATGCTATGGTAGTCCATCGTGAAGTTTTGAAGAATTGGAATGCAAGATTGTACTCGGAAGGATAATCGAAAAGTCTGGCACACATAGAAAGATTGCGGCGTGGTCAATTAATTATGTATGATAGATTATGAATGTAGATTATCAAATTTTAATGATGTGCATGTTTGTGGTGAATGTAGGTTACACGGTCTATCGTCGGTTTAAAGTATTGGAGGATTGAAGATCGAGTCAAGGGCAAGAATTGTACGGGAAGAGTAGTCACATAGCTCAAACGCGTATATGTAATTGATGTGAAAATTCAGAACGAACGATGTAAACCCTTTAATTAACTTTAAATATTTCTAGTAACGAACCCCAAGTATGATACATGACTAAGATAGAAAGAAATTTTAAAGGCCCAAATTTTCCGTTGCGTCATTTTAAGGTATTACGTTTTAGGGCGTTACAAGTTGGTATCAGAGCCCTGGTTTGAGAGAATCAAGTAATAGAAAGTAAATGCTTGAACTCAAACCGGTGTGCTCTCGTAATCAAGAACCCGTACAATCCAAGACTCGATCGAGGCCTAAATGCAAAGGCGAATGTAAGTATGTATTAGATTATGTATTTGAAGGAAACTAATAGTGTGTTATGTGCAAGGTAAGCTTAAGAGTTTGAATAGGATGATCCGTGAATACAGAATAGGATGAACGCTAAGGCGGGCAAAGGTGCAAATAGGCAAATTAACCCAAGGTACACACTACTAATATGTATGAGTACCGATGTCAAAAGAAAAAGGAAGGGGTCTCCTTGGGAGGGTAATTATTAAACGAAAGACAATGATGTGGTCTTGGGGAAGTTTTAGAAAGGTGCACGAAACTGAAACCCATCTCTCGGGCATAAGGCGATGATTACACGAAGGCACGAAACTAGTGTGTGAATTACGCACCTGGCCAGTACGCAAGAAGCATATGACGTTCGTGAGACCGTGGCAATTATTGCAGGTATGTCCGGTAGAACTGGGTAGCAGGTGGGCGCTATGTTGTAGCAAATGCGAAATAGCAAATCCATTGCGGATTTGGTTATGCTAACGAAGGTTATGAAAAGTTATGCGAGTCGACCGGTTCTAGCGAACAAGTCGAATAAGAATAAACTACCATCCGTTTTGAACGGGTGATTTTGAATGCTCTAATGAATGCTAGAAGCTTAATCCGTTATACGGATTGAAAGAAGAAGTTATGATTAAAAGCGAAAAAACCCAATTATTTGGGTAGTGGAATATGTATGCTTAACTCTCATTGAGAGTGTTTATGCCAAACCCAATTATTTGGGTAAGTGGAATGTGTATGCTTAACTCTCCTTGAGAGTGTTTATGCCGAAACCCAATTATTTAGGTAATCGAATGTGTATGCTTAACTCTCATTGAGAGTGTTTATGCCGAAACCCAATTATTTGGGTAATCGAATGTGTATGCTTAACTCTCATTGAGAGTGTTTATGCCGAACCCCATTTACTTGGGTAGTTGAATGTGTAAGGAAGAAGAAAACTCATATATGGATAGAACTAAAATGAAGTAATTATGATTCGACAACTAAGATGACTAACCTTAAAACCTAGTTGCTGAAGGTAGGTAAAACTTTAAGTTTTTGTTAAACACATGTAAGAAAGAAAAGGTACGAATGATATGTTTGAAACCGCTAGATGGATTCAAACATAGAAGGAATGAAGGGTATGGAAGTTACGTTTAAATCCGTGGGGCGGATTTAAAACATAAAAGGATGTAATGATTGCCTTTATAAGTAAGCATTAATATAAGTTTGAATATATAGGAACGATGAACTTTTACTAACCGGTCAAGGAAATGAGAAGGTTACATGAAAGTATGGCGTGGAAAGTATAGATTTGATAAGAAGAAGTCAAACATAGAATAGTTGTGTTTAATGGAAATGAGAAAGGTTTCGGGGACGAAACCTTCTTTAAGGGGGTAGATTTGTAACACCCCAAAACTCGTATTATTATTACGTAGGTACGTTGCCATGTTAATTAAATGAAATACAATAACTAGGTTATTAAACTTAGTTAAAAGCCTAACAAAATAAGTAAAGGAATGAAACTTGTGGCAACTATGATGGTGTGACAAACTTGAGGGACTAGAATTGCCAAATGTGAAATTGAATTTAATTAAAACAAAAATCACACACACACAAGGAGTGTGTGTGCGTGAGATCGATCAGGAGAAGAGGAAGAAAGGGGTGAAACCCTAATTCAAGAAAATCATCAAATTGAGAGGGAAATTCAGCTCGGATCTAATGCATGTACATGAATTCATGATCATCTAGCCCTATAAATCACTTGGTAAGTTGTAATTTATGATTTGGTAATTTCGTATGAAGTGGGTTATGATGGAGTCACGAATTAGTATGAATTGGGTCTGAATATATGTTATAAGCATCATATAGAACATGAATTATACAAGATTTTGATGTCATTTGATGCTTTGACATAAAACCCACTTGTAGTGGTAAGGATGGTGATATGAATGAATTACCCATGTTCAATTCTTGTGTAATTTTGATGTATGATGTGGTATATGATGAATTCTTGTTAGATAAATTGAGCATGATATGAGTTACTTGATGTTTAGTGGTGTTGATGAATGAAATCATGAAGTTGGAAGTGAGGCATGAAATACTTGTACATTATGCTCAGATAGTGGTATGCACACCAAGTGTTTGATGAAATGTCTAGGTAAGATTTCTAGATGAGATTGAATGCATGTAATGGATGAAAATGTATAATATTTGGATGTCATGTAATTGGTTATAATTGAACATGAGAAATATATTTTAGATGAAATACATGTATGATTTTTGGTTGGTTATATGATTTGGTAAAAAGGTGTGCATTAGAAGGTTGTACTCTAGACTGAAGTGGTATGATGTTCATCATATGTTTGAATAATTTCTTAATTGAAATCATGGAGTAAATGTACACTAAATGTGAAGCATATGAGATTTGTATAAAGGAGTAATATTGGAACGATATTGGTTTAGCTAATATGTGTTATAGTGTTAGTTGTAGAGACATGAAAATGCTAGTATGAATGAAATGTATTACATATATGTGTGTGTCAGTAATTATATGCGCGTACGTGTGTCCTAGAACATGAGTATGAAATGCATATAGTGTTATTAGTATGGTTAACTTTATCAACGTAACCGTATCGTTATAAGGATGAGAACTTGCACGTTTAATAGTTGACTTTCTAGAAAGTCAACGAATGTGAGAATAGTATGGTAGGCTTCCTAACACGAATATAAGACTTGAGAACTCATACGGTACATGTTATATCATTATGTGTTGTGTATGATGACATGTAGAATTATATGAGCTTGAAAAGATGTGATTGTTGATCTATGCCTTATGTTGTTAAAAATTTGATTAATGAAAGTCTAATGTAAGGTATGAATTAGAAATGATGGATGATATGTATGAGTTTGTATGCTAACAAAGAATATGGATGTGGTGACATGAAAGGATAGGAACTACATTAACACGTACTCAAGCATGGAAGGCTAACGGGTCAAGATGAGGCAAGGAAGCGGCTACGAACACGGATGCACAAGGTAAGTGATTTCCGGAATCACTTCTTAATTTGTTAAGTAAGGTTACGTTCTAGTTAATTAGCATAATGGTTGAGACAAATAATGGATGGGTGGTATGAAACCAACGATTTTGCTAAGTAGATGTAATGGGTCAAAAATGAGGTCTTGATGTTATAATGAAACGAAGAATAAGAAGTGTCTACGGAATGGTAACCGGGTGACGGGTAGGATTGGGCATAAGCACGTTAATGGGTGAGTGGAAGTGCGGATAATGTAAAGGTTTTATAGCTATAATGTTCTTGTAAGTTCTGGGCTAAATCGAATGTGTTGCTGAAGAAAATATGAACGGGTCAAACAAGTCATAAATGAATAATAAGTCGATAGTTCACAAATTAAGAATTTCCTTAATTCGGATATGGGATTTCAAGTCCACATGGTAGAATGCGAATTTACAAGCATGTAGGAAGAAACGGGAGGTTAAACGGGTAAACGGTTCAAAAGATACGCACGTTTTAGCGCGTACGGACGACGAAACGAATCTGCAGAAAACTGCAGATTCTAGAGGGCGTCGCCGACGGGTGGGGGGTCGTCGCCGACGGGCAAGGGAAAAACCATTTTGTGCTGACGGGTTAATTTCCTGTCTACGGGGTTTTGGGCTACGGGTAAATGCAAGGCCCGTCGCCGACGGCCCTAGGGGCGTCGGCGACGGCCTTCCCAAGTCCCAAAAGCTGAAACTTCGTTATTTAAGTTAATTGACGTACCGTGGGCTTCGGTTTGATATCTGTGGACTACGGCGGACTTTCCAAACATGATTCTGATGGTTCTTAAATGTTGATAGGCCAAAAAGCTAAGACTAAGACCCATATTAATAACATATGATTATGTAAGAGGTACGTGTGATATAGTACATGATCGTTAAAGTATGTGCGTGTGTATAAAGATATGTATAAGTATATGCATGTGTGTAAAGATCGCGGGGAGGTATGTTCATATGTAGATGTGTATGTATGCATGCAAGTAGAGACATGAATGTAGGTACGTATGTAGAAGTGTATAGATATGTACGAGAATATGCACGTATGTAACAATGTAGGAAGGGTATGTATGTGTGTAGATGTGTATATATGTATGTATAAAGGTATGTATAGAATATGCTTGTATATTAAGATGTAGGAGAGATATGTTCGTATGTAGATGTGTATGTATGCATGTGTGTAGAGATGTACGAATGTAAGTGCGTATGTGGAAGTGTATGTATGTATATATGTGAAAGCATAGAAATGTGTGTGCGTATGCAAATGTGTATTAGTGTATGTATAGGAGTACGTGTGATCGTAGACATGAATGTAGGAATACATGAAAGTAGGTACATGTGTAGAAGTGTATTAGTGAATATATGAAGATACGAATGAATGTAGGCATGTATGTTTTGAGGTATGGGGGTAAGCGCGGGTACATGTTAGTATGTATGTACGTATGATGTGTGTGTGTAGTATGTGACCAAAAGTGCACATACGGATGTGTGTAGGTACGATGTAGTACTAATTGTACATAGGGAATGGGGCTTGTATATATGTGTACATAGCCTTAATATGTTTGAGCACTAAGTTACTAATCATGTGCCTTGAGAATGAAATGAGATTTGCAGGTATGCTATGGTAGTCCATCGTGAAGTTTTGAAGAATTGGAATGCAAGATTGTACTCGGAAGGATAATCGAAAAGTCTGGCACACATAGAAAGATTGCGGCGTGGTCAATTAATTATGTATGATAGATTATGAATGTAGATTATCAAATTTTAATGACGTGCATGTTTGTGGTGAATGTAGGTTACACGGTCTATCGTCGGTTTAAAGTATTGGAGGATTGAAGATCGAGTCAAGGGCAAGAATTGTACGGGAAGAGTAGTCACATAGCTCAAACGCGTATATGTAATTGATGTGAAAATTCAGAACGAACGATGTAAACCCTTTAATTAACTTTAAATATTTCTAGTAACGAACCCCAAGTATGATACATGACTAAGATAGAAAGAAATTTTAAAGGCCCAAATTTTCCGCTGCGTCATTTTAAGGTATTACGTTTTAGGGCGTTACAGTCTTTAAATTTTGAAAAAATGCAATTAAATCTTTTCTTGCATTTTCCCATATATTTAAACAGTGACGTTTTAAAGTTCGACGACTTACATGTTTGTAGCTAGGTTGAAGAGTCTCCCTAATTAGCTTAGTGAGATCGGGGTCGTCAAAGTGTCCAAAAGGCAACGCTTTTTTGATGACCAACTTCGCCATCCTATCACGAGTTATCTTTTGTTCGTAGCGGAAAATCTTACCATCTTTTGAAAGTTGAACTTGACCGGGTGTCAAATCTTTTAGAGCTTTGCAATACTTTTTCGCATGCTTCGTTAAAGTAGAATTAGAATCCTTGCTTAACAAGGAGCCACAATGCTTGCATTGAGCTTTTTGCGAACCATCGCTCATCTCGACTAAATCCCAATTGCACCATACATCCATATTGCGGCTATGCGATAATGTTCCCACCACAAATGGAGCATTTGAACCTTTTGGAACATTATTGACGGATGGGGAGTTTGTGCTTTTAGAGTTCTTGGAAGCCATTAGAAATATGTAAAGAAGTTGAAGAAATAGATACAAGAAGAAGATGAGTTGTGAAAAAAAATAAAAAAAATTGTGATATTTATAGTATAACCGGTTCCAACGGTCATAAAGGAACCGGTTCCAACGGTCAGATTTTGCATTTAATGAGTTACCATATAGCAAGATTCGGTTCCAACGGTCAGATCCATATAAGAATCGGTTCCAACGGTAACATACCGGGTACAGATAGGAACCGGTTACGGGTAGGAACCAGGTACTGGTAGGAACCGGGTACGGTTGACTTTTTTTAGGAAAAATGGGAACCGGGTAATATCCGTCGGGTTTTTTAAACCTGGGACCGGTTCCTCTGAGCATCGGGTAGGGACCGGAACCGGATCCGGGTCGGGTCCACTGGAATCGGGTAGGAACCGGTTTTTATGCCCATCTCTAGCCACATACCACAACCAGTATTGGTCAGTAGCAGGCCAAGTTGAAACATATAAGTTGGAAAAAAAAAAAACTTTTTATAAAAAGGAATAACACAACTCTTTTATCAATGTTCCATGACTCCTAAAATTGTATAAACAGTAAACGGCTTTGATAAGATTTAGAATTTTCAAATATGATTATTAAACAAAATGTTTTAAATTTAGTTAAATGCTAAAGCGAAATTTCAAAGAAATTATCATCAAAGGACAGATTTTTGAATGTAATGGCATAAATATTTACAAGTATATTGAATATAATATAAGTTAAAAAACACAAGGGTAGGTATTTTTAAATTTAAATTTAGAGAGAATCTGTGTGTCTGCTACCTTTTTTAAACGGCAAAATTTGGATAACTGAGGGACCATTGAAGTATTATCGTGCTATCAGCGAAACCACCCGACAAATTTAGAGTAATTCTTCGAGAATTCCACATGTCATATACGATTTTCCTAGATCCATATACTCTAATGCAAAAATTAGAAAAAATAAGATCAAGTGAAACTTACATGAGTGTTTGGCTTCTTTATGGTATTTCTCCATCTTCAGTTTTGGAGATTAATCATTCATTCTTTACAGTTTTGGAGATTAATTTTTGCATTTTGTTTAAGAGAAAAAATAAATAAGATCTGGAGCGAAGAACAATCGATGTAAACATGAAATAGTTGAGCATAAACCCAATAAAACTCAAGAATTTGTTTTTAGTTGTTCTAGTGGAGACTTCCCATGAAGTCATGCATCCTAGTACTACTCCCATATGAGCAAACTTAGCTTTGGACTTTTGAAACACGTCGATGATATTTAAGGATGAGAATTTTTATGAACCAAGAATCTTTCCTGGCAACGGTCAATATGAAATTTTACTAAGGAGTTACAATGGGCCAATATAATCTTCTCGGTATTGTTACAATCTCCCCTCTTTATGGACTCATCGTCCTCCTGGAACACCCCGTGGGGACTCACCAATCTCGATAAGATTTGCTCCACCATCTCGAACAACACAAGAATGGCTCTAATACCATTCGTAACATTTGACCTCTTTACCAACAATATTTTTTGTTTTATCTCCGATGAGTTGCTCATCTAGAAAATTAGGCATTTGCCTTTGGTTGCTGTGGTGAAGACTTTTTAAGAGGTCACTCATCCTAGTACTACTCTCATCTTAAACGCTTAATTGTTGAGTTGCAATGAGATCCACAACCAAGACGCTCAATATGCGTTGGTGATATTTGAGGCGGGGATTTTCTTATAAACCAAGAGTCTATCCTGGATACAGTCGATGTGGAATTTGCCAAAGGAGTATGATATGTCTAAATTAATTAATTATTATGCAAAAAAGTACAAAAATGCTTTGTTGGTTTGCAAAAAATCAAAGAAAGCATATAAAAATGCTTTGTTGGTTCTACCAACGGTATGGAGTGTTACCTCAAACAACTTTCTAAAGTGAGCCAAATTCTAGACCGTGAAATTAGTTTTGTTTTAATAAAGCAATTTATTTATAAAAAAGTGAAATAATGAAGTCCCCCACAATAACGAGTGCATTTATATTTTGGAACAACTTGTCATATATGGACATTAGCATATTAATCAGAAGCCACCGGATCATTTTTCTAATTCAATGTTTTTAGCCAAATTGCATACCATCAGTCGATTTACCGTCTTAATCGTTGATGAAAGAAAATACAAAAAAAAAAAAAGAATCAAAATTGAATTTGAACATCTTTAGTTACCATAGTCATGGTTGTAAAAATCTCGACTAGTTTCTGATTAGCCGTCGATTAATCACTAATCAGAGGTTTATCGATTAATGGCCGATTAATCGCTAGGCGGTCAATGGTGGTTCTATTCTGGCCAAATTTTGGCTAGATCGCGACCAAATTTCGACGAAACCTTATAAATTCCCACCAATTACTTAAAAGTTGGGCCGATACGAGGTTAAAACATGTATACTTTAAAAAACTATATATAAAAATGTGTGTACGTATGTATACCTAAAAATTATATATAAAAATACCGATCCAATTAATCCCGATTAATTGCTAGTCGATACTCCACCGACCGACTAGTGTCTAGCGATTTTTAAAACACTGACTACAGTCATTTGCTAACATGTTTTCCCGAGTATAACTTGTTTAAAGTATTTTATATTGACGTCGAAAAAACAAATAGAACCCATTTTATGATAAGAACCCGAACTCTATTTCATTAAAATTGGTATCTTTCTTAAAACGAAAAAAAAAAAGTCAAATTGATTTTATCAAGCAATTAGGCTTTGTTACATTAAAAAAAAAACAAATTTAAGAAATAATATAAAACTCGGCTTTTACTAATTAATTAAGCAACCAATTTTACTATACTAACTTTTTTTAACTAAATTTATCTTTATATAATGCTAACGAAACAGGTTCTATTACATGACTCCCACTAAAAGGTTCAAAATCTTATAGTTTCCGGTTTTGAAAGAAAAAAAAAACGGGTTCTATTAAGTAAATAACACCGAGTGATGTTCTTAAATTGTATAATTATAATTATGACACTTTTAACTCACATCAGTTATACTCTTTAATTTTTTTGGTGAATATATTTTTTTTTTGAACGGCAAATTTGGATCACTGACGGACCATTGGAGTATCATCGTGCCACCAGCGGAACCACCCGATCATATCCATCTTCACTAGGCATAATGCCTATACATCAATTCAGGAGGAAACCCAATAAATATGGGAAAACCCCCTTGTGGGAATCGAACCCAGGACCTATTGGTCCCAAAGCTTTATCCCACCCCCAAGCTTTATACTCTTTAATTTTTTTGGTGAATATATATATTATGAATTAGCAAGAAGTTTGCTTTTAACTATCGAAATGTTATTCCTAATACCTTTACAAGAAACTGTCAAAAGACTGTGGAGCATGCCTCCATCTCCAAACTCTTATCAAATAAAGTCCATCCCAAGAAATCCATTGAACTCAAAAATACTAAAGTGCAAGTCGGATAAAAAGACTCATGTATTGACTTTGCTCAAGTCCAATGGAAGAGTTGAACACATTTCAAGAGAGGATGCATTAGGTCTGAATGTAGCTGATCTCCTAGATTTTTTAGACCTTCAACTCTGCAGGGATGGAGATGATGAAAATTCCCTTAATTTTGAGCTGCAATTCAAAGGCCAAGTTAGGGAAAAGCTGATGAAAGAATAAAGATCAAAAATAAGGAAGTGTTTTGGCATCATCTGTTCTAGGGGGGATTGTTGGTCGATGCTATCAAACCATAAAGAACAGATGATATGGAAAGTCAAAACTGGTTCTCAAACAGTTAATCACCATAAGCAATGCATGTCCTAGACTTTCCCCATGACAGTGGTTATCTATCAGCTGATGACTTCTAGGTGCTGATCCTTCTCAACAACTGTTTGTCAAAGACCTGCTAAAGTATAAAGACTGAAGCTATAACAACTGATGTCTCTCAAGTACTGATGAAGATTAAAGCACTGCTGACTCAAGGTCTGATCACCCTTTGAAGAAAGCACTGATCATCAAAATCAGTGCTTAGGCTACAACAGTGGGAATCTGCATCAGTGTTTTATAGAATCAGTGTTTATTGTAATCAGTGTTTATGTATGATCAGTGTTTAGAGGTTGTTAGATGTCACTATCTAGGTGATGTCAGCTAAGATGCTCAGTGCTTTGAGTTGTACTACAAATAGAACAGTACATGTACTGTTCTATTAGCTCTTTTGCACCAAGTCATCTTGTACGAACAAATCAGTGAGCTCAGACTGAGGGGGAGTTTAGTTGCATGCATGCATAAGTTGATCTTTGTAATTGATACAATCATTCGACTAAATAAAATCATGTTTGCTGAAAACTATTCTTTTTTGATTGTGTGTTAAAGTTTATTTCCATTTCCGCTGCACATTAATCTCTGTTTCATCTTCCATTTCTATTAAACAACACAATCTAAGAAACTCAGATCCTAACAAAAGTATCACTTCCGCCATATCACGCGAACACTCTACTAGTAGTAGTAAAATTAAAAAGAAAAAAAAATAAAGGAATTTGAAAACTCTAGTATTAGAAAATAAAAAGACCGCCGTGTGACAGCATACAATTTGCGAATAGCGCCATTTTGTGAGTATAGCTGTACAGGCATGTTTCCCTCTTAATACATACAAAAATTAATATAAAAGAATATATTATTTGGAAATTTAGACTAAGAAAATTAGAAATTAACCGTAAGGCATTGTGTGACATGCACGTGAGTATAAATTCACTTTTATACCCTTTAACTTTTACATAAATATGCAACACTACCCAAATTATCCATGCTTCAATCACTTCTTAAGAAAGCTAAAAACCCTTGCACATAATTGAATAGTAAAAATAACTCACAAAAGAATATTGTAAATTAATAGTGGGAAAATTTTGTTAATATATAAACGAATTATGGATTTTAATAATCTCAACTATCAGCCGTTGGCCGGCAACGGTCCTAACTTCAAAAATAACCAGTGGTGGTCCCACGTTTTCACATATTGTAAATCAATGAACCTATTGACGCTCCGGCGTTAGTGTAAATTTTGGAAATAATTGACGTTTTTCGATTTTGCTACCCATTTTTTCTTAAACGTTACCCCTATAAAGATTTTCTAGATCAGCCACTGTATATTACACATATTCGAACCGGATTATAACATGTATGCAGTATTGTACAACAATGCAACATGTACATCTAAGAGATCCCATCATGTTATACAACAACATGAAATGAAACATGTCCCATCTTTGTGTCTCACATGTATTATATAATTAAATGCATATTCTATAGTACAATAATACAATATCACACTGTTGCTACTAATATAAATAAACACAAGAGTTTACTTCCATTCATTCATATATATCTGCCTATAATAGCCTGGGTGTTGTTCCTCTTTGTCATTCTCTTCATCTCTATTTCTCACTTACATAAAATGGCACCGGGCCATTCTCCATGTGCATCATGCAAATTACTAAGAAGACGATGTATCAAGGACTGCATTTTCGCACCCTATTTTCCATCTAACGACCCTCACAAGTTCGCGGTTGTTCACAAAGTCTTTGGTGCTAGTAATGTTAGCAAAATGTTACAGGTATTTGTAACATCTTCTATATTGCTACAACCACCTATTTTCATATATAAGAATGTGAAAACAAATAGGGTGTAACATTTTTTAAACACAAAAAAACACATGCATCCTCTTGTTGTTTTCTTATTGGTGGTGTTAAAATAAATTATAAAAGATATTTTCAACTAGTAGATATATATATACACACACATTGATAAATATTTTCAACTAATGATATATATACACACATTGATAAATTTTAGGAATATTGGATTTTAAAAATCTCAACTATTCGATGTTGGCCGCCAACAGTCTCGACTTTAAAAATAACCACCAGCAGTCCTAACTTTTAACATATTGGCTTTCAATACCGAACTCTAACGGCGTTAGTCTCCGGTCGCTGAAAAACTTTTTTGGCCGGAAAACTCTTTTTTTGGCCGGAAAACTCAACATTTTTCTCCCAAAACTCTTTGTAACCTTATTATGGACCTTTGGGAATCTTTTTCTAGTAAAAGCCCCAATTATTAAAGTCGCTGGAAAACTCCTTTTCGCCGGAAAACTTCTTTTTCGCCGAAAAACTCAACTTTTTGGCCGGAAAACTCAACATTTCATCCCAAACTTCTTTGTAACCTTAGCTCGGACCTTTAGAAACCTTTTTCTGGACAAACACAGTTTTTCGGTGACCGAAGACTAACGGTGTTAGGGTTTCCTTAGTCAGGGTCCATTGGTGGCCAATATGTCAATAGTTGGGACTGCTAGTGGTTATTTTTTAAGTTGGGACTGTTGGCGGCCAACGGCGAATAGTTGGGATTATTAAAATCCAATATTCCTTAAATTTATAATGCTTTTCGTAGGGCCTTCCGCTTCATCAAAGAGAGGATGCGGTGAACAGCCTAGTCTATGAAGCGAATGCCAGAACGAAAGACCCAGTGTATGGATGTGTAGGAGAGATTTCACACTTACAAAACCAAGTTTCACAGTTGCAAATGCAGTTAGCCACTACTCATGCCGAGATACTATGCATCCGAATGCAACAAGAGCCACTTGCACCAACACCGACTAATGGTCTAGTCCCGGTCCACCCTACACACAACAACATGTTAACAACAGACCGGAAGGTTGCTTCAAATGACATATCATATTCATGTCTACACAACATCACTAATCCGAATAATCAATACTTCAACTTCACTTCTAACGGTGTTATCGCCTATGACGATCTAAAGAGGGAATCATCTTCTCTTTGGACATGATTATATATATATATAGAGGTAGCTATAAATCTTGGGCGTTGACTTGTTTTAAGTCTTCCTAGTTGCTTCTTGTATGTGTTTTGCATGGGTGTGTAAGTGAGTGATTCTCATTTCTCACCTGGGTTTTTGTCTTTACTAGAAATAAAGCAAGACAACAAAACATAGCAAGTTAAGAGCAGGTGAATGTTTGAAAACATAGGTAAGTTTGATGTAGTCAACCATAGCATATGCCAATATTTATTAAAAACTATATACTCAACGTACAAAATAAATAATAAAAACTAGAATTAAGCGCACCCGCGTTGCGGCGGGGTGTAAAACCATGTCAAATAGCATAAATGCACACAATCGTCAGCGACCACCAACGCTAAAGTTGTTACGTTTAAAGCAAAGAAATAGACTGAAACATAGAACATATAAAAAATAAGTAAGTCGATCTAGGACCCACGCGTTGTGACGAACCTGTCAAATGAGAAAAAAAATAGATGTGAAAACTTTGAACCACACATAGACGTTGCGCCGTGTTAACTCACAAAATTATGAACGAAACGTAAAAACGTTGAACCACACACGCACGGTGCGCCGTGTTAAATCGCAAATTTAGTACGAAATGTAAAACGGAAATTTGCGAAAGATGAAAAGTATAAGAGATCAAAGTTGAAAGTAAAAAAGTAGTGTGGTTAAATTGCAAAAGATGAAAAGTTTGGGTTAAAATTAAAAATTCAATTTTGTGAGGTTAAAATTGCAAGAAACCGAAACATAGAACATATAAAAAAATAACTAAGTTGATCGATGACCCACGCGTTGTGACGAACCAGTAAGATGAAAAACAATAGACGTAAAAACCTTGAACTACACATGGACGTTGTGTCGTGTTAACTCGCAAAATTATGAACGAAACGTAAAAACGTTGAATCACACAAGCACGTTGCTCCGTGGTAACTCGTAAAATTTAGTACAAAACGTAAATAAAAATTTTGCGAAAGATGAAAATTAAAAAAGTTGTAAGGTTAAATTGTAAAAGAAGAAAAGTTTTGGCTTTAAGAAGAACAAAATCAATTTTGTAAGTTAAATTTGTAACAAATAGAAAGACTTGGGTTAAGAAGTAAAATTCTATTTTTTTTTTTTTTTGAAAACCACCCAAAACCAAGGGTACAACTACCCTAAGCTTAAAGTTGTTGCTTATTTATAGAGTGTATAATTGCAACACTTCGTTTCTTGATACGTGTCAATCGCTATTAGTCAAATGTGTAACGTTTTTTAGCAAAAAAAAAAAAAAAAAATCACTAGATAATTATTTGCGCCTAGTGGATACTTTTACTTTTATCACACGTCTTTATTATATACTAGTATTAAGCCCTTGCGTTGTAGCGGTTATCATAAAACTATGTTAAGTAGAAGCAATACTATACCATTGTCAGTGATCACTAACACCAGTAAAATTCGTAAAAACAAAATAAATAAAAATGGGAAAAAAAATAAAGCCGAGCGAAAAGCAGACGTAAAATCTTTGAATCACGCACGCTCGTTGCTAAGAAATTAAACCGAAACGTAAAACATAAAAAAATAACTAAGTCCATCCAGGACCCGCGTGTTGGACGAACTTGTTAAACGCATAAAAATAGATGTGACGCGACGGGCCAGTCAAACAGGAAAAAAATATACGAAAAATGTTGAACCCCACACGCCGTTGCGGTGCGTTAACTCACAAAATTTAGAACGAAACAAAAAACTTGGGAAAGATGAAAAGTATGGTGGACCAAAATTGAAAATAAAAAAGAGTTGGTATTAAATTGCAAAAGATGGAAAACTTTGAGTTAAAAGTCAAAAAACAAAGGGTCTAAATTGCAAAATTGAAGTTATTTATTAATTTTAGATAAAGATAGAGTTTAAAATAAATGATATCTATATATTGGTATTAATTAATATTAATATTAAAAGAAATTTATTAAACAAATCTATACATATAATAAAGTAAACCATTTGAAGGACACATGGCGCTTTCTGAAGTGCTCTCAATTGTTTTTCCCGCTTAAATAAATGGATAAACAAAAAAATTAGAGATAAAGAATGACTCCTATATATCCTTTTAATCACATAAATTATATCTTTTTATCCTTTATTCTTTTGTTTTTTATATTCATTTATCTTGATTTAAGTGTTAATCCATTAAAAACAAAAAAAAATAGAGATAAGGAATGACTTCTATATATTCTTTTAATCACATAAATTATATCTTTTTATCTTTTATTCTTTTGTTTTTTATATTCATTTATCTTGATTTAAGTATTAATCCACTAAAATTAAATAATTGTTTATGGAAATTATATATTATGAGAGAGACGAAGAAAATCCTTTTAGTAATGGTGGATAAATATAATTATGAAAATTCTGATAATAAAAAGACTCACGTTATATTAGATTATTATTTAAGATATATATACTACTACATAATTTATTTAGAAATATACTAGGTTAGAACCCCGTGTATTACACGGGTTGAATAAATGTAATTTATATATTAAATAATAGAAAATTATATATTTATGAATCCCGTATATTGTACGGGTTAAATAAATGCAATTTTATATATCAAATAAAAAAATTATAACTTTAAAAACCATGTGTATTACACAGGTTAAATAAATGTAATTTTGTATACTAAATACTAAAAATGTCGTATCTTTAAAAAAACTCGTGTGTATTCAGGTTGAATAAACCTGCCAAATAATAAAAAAAATTACATCCTTAAAAACGCATATGTTACACATGTTAAATAGATCTAAAAAGAGTTATATCTTTAAAAACCTTGTGTATTGCACATATTAAGTAAATGTAATTTTGTATATTAAATACTAAAAACGTCGTATCTTTAAAAAAACTCGTGTATCCTTAAAAATCTATCAAATAATAAAAAAATGTATCCTTAAAAACCTCGTGTATTACACATGTTGAATAAATGTAATTTTGTATAGTAAATAATAAAAAAAAGTTATATTTTTAAAAACCCTAGGCTTTACACGAGTTGAAGAAATATAAGTTTGTACACCAAATAATAAAAAAAGTTATAGTTTTTATAAATTAGGGTAACATTTAATGTTAATTTATTATTTATATATTTAATATAAGATAAGTAGGAAAGAGAGGTATTTGTTTTAAAAATTTATTAAATTAACAATTTAAATTTGAGGATAATATTTTATTAAAGTATTATAAGATTTAATATTAATTTATTATATTTATTTATTTAGTTAATATAAGATAAATATAAATTTGAGGATCTTCAATATGGGGGTTAGTTTTCTCAGTTAAGTGGATGAGTACATTTTTTCGAACTAATAAATTAAGACCACTATCATTTAAATAAAACTTGGGTTGTTAAATGTATGTTCACATGACTGTTAAAACTCGTGAGAAAGTCGACGATACAGTCTGTCTTCTAATCGATGGTTCAAATGCTTTCATATTTATAAACTTGACAAACATCATAAGATTTGATCATACATGACACAAAATTTTGTTTGGATATCAGAAAAGCGTCTTAAAAATATCGTTTTATAATTGTTAAACCTTCGTTATTAACTATTTGATTTTTTATTTACTTAACCCGTGTAATACACGGGGTTATAACCTAGTATAAATAAAATTTATGATGTTGAAAGAGAAAATGTCATATGACATTATTTGGTGTCTTTTATTATAAGTTAGATTTCATAATAAACTCGTGCTATATCTATCTACTATACTAAAAGAAACCAAGTTTTGGACACGTGTCATTCATTGAAGCCATCTATTTTTATAGATAATTAATATCAATTAAAAGATAATTATACAATTAAATTTAATATAAATTTAAACAATTCATATAGGAGATAATATATATATAATATTTTAAAATAGAGTAAATTACAAAAATCGTCCTTTATGTATGTCACTTATTGCAAACTGTGTCATTTGTCTTCAATAATTACAGAAAACGTACTCGATGTTTGCAAACTCATGCAAGTTATGTCCTTTAGCCCTAACTCAGTTAATTTAAATGATTTATTTATTTTATTAAACTAAAATAGTTAAGGGTAGAACATATTTCAAAAATGTTTAAAAGGTGTTTATTGGTTCTATACTTATATTTTCGTGTTCAATTCTCAACTCAAATACGGTAATCACTATGTTTACGTGACATTTATAAGAACAATCACCACAATCACCCCATCCATCGTATATCGAGTATATCCGTTAGTTTTTTTTAAGATATAAATTTTTATTAGATTCATTTAACCCGTGTAATAAACGAGGTTTTTTAAAGATATAACATTTTTATTTTTTACTATACAAAATTACATTTATGCAACTCGTGTAATACTCGGGATTTTAAAAATATAACTTTTTTTTATTATGTAGTATATAAAATTAGATTTGTTCAATACATATAATACATAGGATTTATAAAGATATAACTTTTTATTGTTTGTTATATAAAATTACATGTATTCAACCCATTTAACACAACCTCCCGCTTTAGTCTCCCTAACGGTCGAACTTAGTCTCACTCCTCTGCTCGACGAGGTTCTTAAAAATGTAACTTTTTTATTATTTAATATATAAAATTAAATTTACTCAACCCGTACAATACACGTGGTTCTTAAAGATATAACTTTTTTTATTATTTAATATATAAAATTACATTTATTCAACCAATGTAATAAACGAGATTTTTAAATATATATTGTTTTATTATTTGGTATATAAAATTGCATTTATTCAACCCGTGTAATAAACGAGATTTTTAAAAATATATGTTTTTTTTATTATTTGGTATATAAAATTGCATTTATTCAACCCGTGTAATACACGGGGTTCTAACCTAGTATTATTTAACCTGGTGTTATGTATAGCACAAACTTTGAATACGAGGCCATCAATCAAATAAGAAAACTCCAGATATTTATATTTTGTATATGTACCCAATATAAACGGGACTCGCAATACGCTATGAATTTATAAAAGAATTTCACCCGATCATTAGATGTGTTTTTTAATGTTTTAAAGTAATAATAATGATACATGTGTAAGGGTGACATATGTCACGATCCGCCTAAACACATTGTTTTTTTGCGAGTTTCGGAAGGTTCTGGAACACTAAAGATGCGGTTAGGGCTGCCCGGAAGTTTCCGGAACAGCCGATAAGTGGCTGGAACATCTTGACACCATCGGAAGACTCTAGATCAGCCAAGAACACTCTAGAATCCCCATGAAAACTCTTAGAAATGCTAGATATTTTGTAAGAATGATCTAGAAATTAGCTCTAAAATATCAAAGATATTTATGTATGGTTTATACTTAGAATATTTTAGATCATGAATGATCTAGAATACTTAGCCACTAGTATAAATATGTAGTGAATGTCTCATTTGAAGATCACCCAACACATTAGCAAGTTTGTATACTTGTACTCATAGCTCACTCTTGTAAACCTTGTTCTAATCAACACTAAGTTGTTTCTTTGTAAGCAACACTTGCAACCATCACTTGATTCCCACAAAAACTTATCATCGTTGGGCACAAAAGCTTAACCTAGAACAAATTTAAATCGCTACACGTGAGTCAGAAGTTACTCCGTGACACATAGTTATTAAGAAAATGGAATATCAATATATCATGACTACAAGCCACATTAACATTAACCATATTATCAGTTTCAAAACGGAAATCAAAACGCTTGTTCTAGTAGAATATATGTAGCAGCGGCAGATCCAAAATTTTATTCTAATGAGTTTCTTTTGGTAAATTCTCTTTAATTCTTACTAATTTTTTCTCAATTCTATAAGGTTCGCATTATTTTTTTTTTCATTTTTTTCAAACGCACTGGGTCCTAGGAACCCATAAATGTGGGCTGGATCCGGCCCTAATATGTAGAAGGCCGGTGATATCATTTTTAAGCAAACGTTGAGGAAAGGGCATTAATACACACCTATAAATAATACAATAATGGAGGCAAGAGGATGTTTGATGTATTATGATTAATATAGAGTCCGTGACAAAATAATTTGTGGGAATCAATATGCTAAAGTGACAACAAAATAACATGAAAACAAATTTAGAGAGAAAAGGGTGAATTAGAAGGACAAAGATGATGATTAGTCAACATGACATATATAATTATACAACAATTTTTAAATATAGACGGTTCATATTCAAGTATAAGGGGAGGGGGTGGTGATCACTCATCACTCACAACATCTAATCAAATTCTGCCATGTCATCAATCATTATTCCATCACTCACAACCTTTTTAAGTGGGAATGCCCATCACTCACAACATCCAAAAATAAACCCTCACACCCCCTCACAATGGTTCCTTTATCACGCGTTCCTTTTATCATGCGCTGAACTATGTATGTGGCGATGGAAAAATTGAAACATCACGCGTTGAAGTTTGTTCCATCACGGAGCAAAAGCCACCGCCCCCCAGTCCCCTAATAAAAGTTAAACCTGTAACAACCCAAGTTGACTATGGAGGGCTTGCTTCCAAATGTTGGTTGTTTTAGGTTTGAAAAGATATTACCCTATTTTGGGTTTGTTTTCTTTGCAACCTAATAAGTGTACTTGGTTCATACTTAAGTGGCAAAAAGGTGGTTCCAACACTCACATTAATACTAGGGGGGAGGGGGTAGTTGCACGGACCTCCCATCCACCGGAGTATTGCAAGTCTGCAAGCTAGCTTAGCCCCATAGCTGCCTGGCGGTGATTACCCACGGTGAAGAGCCCCAACACCCCATTAGGGCATTGCCGGGAATCGAACCGGTGACCTCAAGAAGAGGCTGGGTGAGGCTGGCCAACTGGGCTACCCCAGAAGGTTCACTCACATTAATACTAGGAGTAATCATTAATATACCGACTTTCATCGCCAATCAACCCTTGAGAAACTATAAGCATATATCAACCTCTTCTCCTCTTGCGAGTTCGCTGTGGCTATTTGGCATAGGGTCAGCCGTTGGTGCCGAATCCCTAATATCTTCGCCTTCTCGTTCAAAGATCTGTTGGAGGTTCATAAGTATGGTAATATCGGAGCTGCAGAGAAGAGAGCGGTGTAGGGAATTGTAATCACTTCGTGTTGGTGCTTGTGGAAGGCTCGGAACAGAATGGTTTTCTCAGCGGCTCAGGTCAAAGTGGAAGACGTTTTCTGTGAAATTAGATCGATGGGGTATCTTTGGTATAAGTATAGATCTAATAATGTGTCGATCTATTGGTCGGATTGGTGTAAATTTGTAATATGTAGTGTTTTGCTTGTGGTTTGGTGCCTGACCCGGTTTTCGGGTCACGATGGTTTCTAATGAAGTTTTCTTTTCAAAAAAAAAATCAATAAATTGCAATGAGAGACATATAAATCACTTTCCTAGGGGATAGCCAACTTCGTATGTCTTTTCTCAATTACGTCACTTTCAACAAAGATGTTCACTTGTAATTTCCTTAAAGCTTGAATCTTCTCCACATGAAATCACCAATATCAAGGTGTCATCCCTATTATGCTTAATCTTGCCGAGTTGAATTATTTACAAATTGTAAAGGGAGCTCTTGGAACTCATTGCACGCGTTTATAGTGCTCGGACAGATCATTGGTTCACGCCTTTCAAGAGGTCCCGATGACAACAAAATGGAACAAGTGGTGACGATGTATACTTTTTGCGCAGACTTTGAAAATATGTATTAGAGACGACTCATGAACCATACCACAAACTATGAAACATTGCAATCAGAGATCTCACCATCACAAAAATTGTTGAACTAATCATTCCGAAATCACACAAACAACACCAACGAGTAAACAATTCTCTCATAGAAGAAATTTACAATCAATGATAACAAATGACCTTAACACCCTTTATATATGTAAACTATGTGGAGAACAAGAAAATATTTAAACTAGAAAACAAAATCCTAATAAACTTCTAATTCATAGAAAACAATGGCAATTGTATATTGAATCTTCAAATCTCCGTTCTCTCATATGATACAAATGTATTAATACATATAGATAACAACTGCCAAACAGTTACATGGGGAGAGAAGTTAGGAGATGTATATTTATGTATATCTGGTTTATAACACTCCCCCTCAGATGTACATTACTTGTTCATTATATACTATTAACAACATGCTTCAGGATGATGTTAAATCGATACTTCAGGACCTATGAGATAAACTGATACTGCAGGACCAATTATGCTGTCTCGTTAAAAACCTAACTAAGAAAACCCAATGGTACAAAACTTAGTCAAGGAAAAGAGTACAACGTGTATAATGCTCCCCTCAATTTAACTAACGTCTTTTAACCTACGAAGCCCGATCTTATGTGATAACTGTTCAAAACTGCTTCTAGATAAGATTTTGTGAACAGGTTAGCTAAATTTTCACTTGACTTGATCTGGCGAACATCAATTTCCCCTTCTTTCTGCAAGTCATATGTTGAGAAGAACTTTGGTGAGATGTGCTTTGTTCGGTCACTCTTGATGTAACCTTCTCTGATCTGAGCTATGCAAGCAGCATTGTCTTCATAAATAATCGTCGGCTCCTTCTTGATCTGTTCTAATTCGTAGGCTTCTTGTATATGATTAATCATTGATCTCAACCACACACATTCTCGACCAGCATCATACAATGCTATAAGTTTCGCATGATTTGATGATGTTGTTGCAAGTGTTTGCTTAGTTGACTTCCAAGAAATTGTTGTGCCACCGTATGTGAATACATAACATGTCTGAGATTTTGCTTTGTGAGGATCTGATAGATATCCAGCGTCGGCATAGCCCAACAAGTTGGGACTTTTGATCTTTCTGATAGAAAAGACCTAAGTCTTGTGTCCTGTAAATATACCAGAATATATGTTTTACACCATTCCAGTGTCTACGTGTTTGATTCGAACTGTATCTCGCTAGTACATGAACTGCAAATGCAATGTCAGGTCTTGTGTTATTTGCGAGATACATAAGGGCATCGATCGCGCTTAAGTATGGTACTTCTATGGTACTTCTTCGCCTTCTTCTTGAGGGCGATAAGGATCCTTGTGTGGATCTAGCAGTCGGACAACCATAGGTACACTAAACGCATGTGCTTTATCCATATTGAAACGTACTAACATCTTCTGGTTGTAGTTTGATTGATGGACAAATGTGCCATTGCACAGATACTCAAATTGTAGTCTGATGCATAATTTTGTCATACCAAGATCTTTCATTTCAAATTCCTTCTTTAACAACTGAGCAACTTTCTCTATCTCTTTAGGAGATCCGATTATTTTGATATCATCAACATAGACTGCTATTATAGTGAAATTTGAGAGTCATCTTTTTATAAAGACACATAGACTGATTACATCAGACTTGTATACTTCTTTTTTTTGAGATATTCACTAAGTCGATTGTACCACATACGACCAGATTGTTTGAGACCATATAAAGATCTCTGGAGCTTTATAGAACACATATCTCGAGGTGTTGATTTTAATGCTTCAGGCAATTTTAATCCTTTAGGGATTTTCATGTAGATATCATTTTCGAGTGTCCCGTATAAGTATGCGGTGACGACATCCATTAGTCTCATATGAGGTCCTTTAGAGATTGTGAGGCCGATTAGGAACCTAAGGGTTATCGCATCCATTACAGGGGAATACGTTTCCTCATAATCAACTCCTGGGATTTGGGAAAACCCTTTCGCTACCAGTCGAGCCTTATATCGTACAATCTCATTCTTTTCATTTCTCTTTATTGCAAACACCCATTTATAACCTACTGGTTTGACGTCTATGGGTGTTCGGACTACAGGTCCAAAAACATGTCGCTTTTCGAGCGAATTTAATTCGACATTTATGGCTTCTTGCCATCTTGGCCAATCATTTCTGTGCATGCACTCTTCTAAAGTTTTAGGTACGTAATCATTTTCATTGATTACATCCGTTGCTATAGCATATGCGAATATATCATCAACACGTGTTTTATTTCTGGTTCCACATTGTACTATCTTGTACATAATTAATAGAGATCTCATTTTCGTGCGGTACCGGTGTTTCTTCTGAAACTTCATTTTCCTCTGGAATAATAGTTGTCTCTTCCGGGACATTTACCTCTACCGGGGTTTCATTTATAACCTTTTGTGAGTTTTAACCAACTACGTTACTTTGCCCTTTTCGTTTCCATGGGTTTTTGTCTTTGGAACCGATTGGCCTCCCACGCTTTCGTTGTATAGTAATCGCTTCTGGGATTACTTCAATTCGAGCAGGTGCATTTGATGCTGGTACATGTGACTTTGTCACTCTATTCGTGTATGTGAATGCATCTGGTAATTCATTCGCTATTCTTTGCAAATGTATAATATTTTGGACTTCATATTCACATTGACCACTTCGGGGGTCGAGATTTGATAGCGATGATGCATTCCACGTTATTTCCTTTGTTACCAGTCTTTCTTTGTCCTTATCTCCCCCTAAGATTGGGAACATCGCTTCATCAAAATGACAGTCAGCATACCGTGCTGTAACACCCCGTGTTTCGAAAGTCAAAGTCAAAGTCAAGATTGAAGTCAAAGGGAGAAAAGATTGCTAATTGTGATATGTCTCTCCTTGCTCAATTCCTGTTTTAACTTCTTTGACTTATAGATAGTCTTTTTATGCTTTTACGTTAGTTGTATTATGTGGAGTAATTATAACTAATCGAGGTTTATCGATATTTCTCGCATGTTTTATCACTTTATCGCTTATCGCAATCGCGTTCCCAACTCGAATTACGTGTTCTGGATATTGTTTTACGTGTGTGTGTGTGCCTTTATGTGTTACTTGTGCATGTTTATTTATGTTATGTTATGGTGATTAATCGAAACGCAATCGCAACTCAATCGCAATCGAATCGCAATCGCTAAACGCAAGTGAATTAGGATGATTATATGTTAGATATAGTAATTGGGATTAAAAGTAATTTGAATAGGAAACTCTATCGCATCGCAACACTCAACACGCGAATCGAAACTGCAAAACCCGCCGCGTCGTGCACTCGAATCGAGTGGTCAGCCGACCGAGCTGCCACCCGATCGGGCTGCCACCCGATCGAGTTGCCACTCGATCGAGCTGCCACCCGATTGGTATGCCACTCGATCGACCAGCCACCTTACCCCCTTTCCATTTATGGAAACCCTATAAATACCCCCATATGTCAACATCACTTGATGTTGACAGCTCTCTCTCTACTCACTCGTTCCATCCGCTATTTCTTCAGATTTCTCGCGATTCTTGTAAGTTTTCAACCTAAATCTTGTACTTTCTTGATCTACACGCATTCCTACACCTTTCTATCCTTTGAATCTTAACTTTTAACCGTGAAATCACTAGATTTGAGGTGTTCTAGGATGATGTCATCAAGGTGTTCTTATGAACTTCATGTTTTGGCTTCAATCCACCAAGAACAACTTAGATCTGAACGATTTCAACAGGAATAACCAAAGATCTTTCATAGATCTGAACATATTCATGGTGAAGAGGATTGAAAGATGGCTTTCCAACTTTCTTTCAACTCTTTTACACTCAATGCACTCAAAACCGATAGAATCGGAACTTGTTCTAACCTTCTACTCCTTCTTGTTGACGTGTTGGTTCAAGATCTGGATTCTATCCACGGGAATACCGATTTCAGGTTAAACATGAAACACCGTCTCGAACAGTTAGCTGGTCGGACTAGGGTGGTTCCTGTCCGATCGGGTCACTAAGTCTTGACGAGATTTCCGTCGTTTAGCACGTTATCATACTATCTCGAGAAAACGCAAACTACCAAAACAACCAAGTGAAGAAGACGATCAGGTCGTCTGGGACGGATTGCCGTCCGATCGGATTGCTGTCCGATCGGATTGCCACCCGACCGGACAGCCACCCGATCGGCTTGCACCTTGGGTCCCACACTTAACTTTTCATATTTAACATTTGAGGTTTTGAACATTGAACGGATTATCGTCCGATCGGATTGCCACACGATCATGTGATGTTTTGACCTTAACACTTAAACAATTTTCAACATGTTCAATGCATACGGATTGCCACCCTATCGGATTGCAATCCGATCGAGTGACCATCCGGCTGTGAACTTGTTCTAAAAAAACTGAGAAGCCTCGCCAATCGGATCACCGTCCGATCGAACAGCCGTTCGATCGACCGGCCTGAAAGGTAGAGATACTTCTCTATTTTTAAAATGCTACAACAAAAACTTCAAAGCACAAGCCATCATACATAAACATATCCATCCCAAACGAGATAACAATCCAATCGAGTGGCCACCCGATCGGGCGACCACCCGAACGGATTGTCATCCGATCGACCGACCACCCGATCGGATTGCCACCCGATCGGATCACCGTCTGATCCATTGACACCTTGCTTCGTTTTACGCGCCACTTATCGTTATTGTTATCGTTCTGATCAGGCTAATCTTGCTCTCTAGCACTCCCTTCAATCCATCATCGTTGTGAGTATACTCGATCCCTTTTTGCTTTACGCACTTTTAGGTGTTACATATGTTACCTATTCTAAATCACATCGAACACACTACGCAATACTTTAACGCTAACTGTTACCGCATGTTATACGTGACTTAATGAATGCGTGTTTGTTATGTTTACACATGGAATGCTGTCTACCTGCCTTAACAACGATAGTACTATAGTTTGGACTCAGCACCTGTTCATTCAGGGGTTGTTAAGGACAATTTGTTACATGGCTCACAGTGGTGAGTGTGTATTACGAATTGCCTTGGGCAGTCAACCCGCAGTCATTGGTATCGATAGGTTCATGTCGATAACTAACGTGCTTCATTTCACACTGTGTACGTGCTGGTTATGCGTAATCGACTTCGAACTCTATTATATCTATTAAACTTGTATGCTCACCTTTAAACTAAGTGTATTGACTTTTACTTTAACGTATGTGGTAGGTGCTTAAGATGTATATATGCTTGGCTTGCTGTGAAATCGAGGCTAGGAAAGGTCTAGAAACAAATAAACGAATTGTCTGTATTTGAAATCTGAGTTGTCGGAACAGAACAATTTGACTAGATTTTGTCTGTAATAATTATATTACTTTTTATGTCATGGTATGGGTCGTGATGCTTTAAATAATTGGTAATTATAGTTGTTATGGAAACTTCTGGACAATCTGTTTCGCTCAGTGCCACGCCCCGATGTTTCCGCCATCGGTTGGGGTGTGACACGTGCTGTAAACATGTCTCCCGTCATTGGTTCTAAATATTTAATAATGGACGCAGAGTTAAAACCAATATAGATACCAAGTCTTCTTTGGGGTCCCATTGTAGTACGTTGTGGTGGCGGTATTGGTACGTATACCGCACAACCAAAAATTCTAAGGTGGGACAAACTTGGTTCTCATCTGGAGACCAGTTGCAATGGGGAGTATTCGCGATCAGCAGTTGGTCTCAATCTAATCAGTGCAGCGTCATACAAAATAGCATGGCCCTATGCAGAAGATGGTAGTTTACATCTCATTAAAAGTGGTCTAGCGATTATTTGTAATCGTTTAATCAAGGATTCAGCTAAACCGTTTTGTGTGTGAACATGAGGTACTGAATGTTCAACATTGATCCCGATTGACATACAATAGTCATTAAACGCTTGAGATGTGAACTCTCCCGCATTATCCATCCGGATGTTTCTAATTTGATTGTCCGGGAAATTAGCTCTCAGCTGTATGATTTGAGCTAGAAGTCGGGCAAATGCTACATTTCGAGTAACTAAAAGACTCACATGTGACCACCTTGAGGATTCGTCAATTAAGACCAAGAAATAACGGAATGGTCCACACGGAGGATGAATAGGCCCACAAATATCCCCTTGGATTCTTTCTAAAAATGATAGGGTTTCATGTATCAATTTAGTTTGTGAGGGCCGAGTTATAAGTTTGCCCAGAGAGCATGCTGCACATGATAAGTCTTGTGGTAGCAAAACTTTTAAGTTTTTTTTTGAGAGGGTGCCCGGTTGCATTTTTGATTATTCGTCTCGTGATTATGCTACCATGGTGACCTAGACGGTCATGCCATATACTGAATGTGTCTTTATCTAACAGCTTTTGGTTACTCACCATATATGATTCGATAGGATTGATATTAGTACAATATCTAGAGGATAAGGCTTCTAATTGTTCAACGATGGTTTCTTGGCCATTTTTGTTTGAAGTAATTTGAAGATATTTAATATTATTTTCAGATATTGTTTTTAGGTGGTAACCGTTTCTTCGAATATCTTTAATGCTAAGTAAATTTCTTCTGGATTTACTAGAAAATAATGCATTATCAATAGTTAATTGGGTAGCCGAAGATAATGTTATGTGTGCTCTGCCGGAGCCTTCGATAAGGTTACTGACACCAAATATAGTTCCAATCGGTGTCTCTGTCGTAGACAACTCAGAGAAAAATTTCATTTCTTTGTTGGAGCTTCTAGACATGCATAGATATAACATATGCATTTATGTAAGCTTCTGAACATCTTAGTATAATTGTGGTTAGCCAATCCGCATTTATAGCGATTGGTGTTTACACCTTTAAGATCTCCCACTCAATGACTGTCATATGCTATTATTTTCTAGAAGCTTTTTTTTCCGATAAACCTCTCTCATTCATGAATTGTTTCATCCATGTCCACAACCTCTACTAGGGCCGTAAACTCTTTTCATATCCTTGCATGTATGGTAGTCGTATTTGCTTCCGTGAATGTACTAGCGCCAGTTGGTCGCGTCTACTGTCTTTTAAGTTTGTACTTCTTTCTTTTGCCCCACGACTAAAAGACATGACATGAGATATGATTATTTATGGGGAATTCATAACAAGCATTTGGGAGGATGACAAGGACATGAACTCGTAAGTCCAATGTGGATCTAGATTTAATAGTTCTTTCTATGTCTTTTCCCATTTGCTTGTCAAGAGAACTTTGGAATGCAGATTGTAGGCGAGGTAATTGTACTTGGAGATGTTGAGGGCAACAAACTCGAAAAGTGCTTTTGTATGTTTTTAGGAGAACTTCGGGTTTTCTATAAGTAGAACTACGGGTTCTATAATTAATATTCACTCCTCTTTTAGAGGCAGTTTGTGTGCTTTGAGAGTTTGAATTTTATAAGTTTCGTGTAATCATTATATGGATGTTTGATTATTTCAAGTCATTTTGGGTGCAAATGTTAGGGCTAAATATTTATCTTCACCTCCATCGGCCCTACAAGATTTTTACCGCATTCGCTTCAAGGAATGGGATTCATTGTGGTTTATTATAACAGGCCTTGCGTATAAAGTGTATATTCTCAAGGACACTCTAACCAACTAAGCTAATAGGCCTTGCGTATAAAGTGTATATTCTCAAGGAACTTCTGGTTCTCATAGTATAAAGTTGTCGGTGTATAGTTGAGAAAATTTCTTGTATGATTAGATTCATGAAGTTGTCCAGTCTAGTTACAAGATTTCTTATGTTTATCAATGGTGCCTACTTATTGCATCATGTACACCATCTGTATTAAAAACATAATCAATTATCTATGTTCTTTTACAGCTTTTAGGTATTAACATGATCTAACTTTCTACAACAAAAGTCAGTAACTTGTCATTGACACAGTGGGCATATTAGAAGGTGAATTATTGATAGGATTGTTGAATCGAATGCTCTAAAAGGTGCTTCTATATGGATTATATTATGACTAGTATAGTATCAATCAACTAACAAGCTCAAAAGCTAAGCAACAACAAACATATAATCAACATGTTTAATATAATGATCTAACTTGATTTCATAAGCATTGATACACGCCACTGTAGTATTAAATAACACGTTATTTTCCATTACACACCTTCGGAATATTGTTGAATATATGACCCATAGATTATATTAATTTTCCACAAAAAGTAGTTTTTCTTTTACATATGTATTTAAAATTAAATTTTCATACTGCCACTTATAATTTTCCATTGAATCTCGAAATAAATAAATATCAAATTTATTAAAGCATTTCTAGAAAATATTTTAATTAGAAGTTTTGAAGTTCATAACTTAGCATGGCAAAATATAATTTTCTTTTTTAACAGTAAATAAAAATAGTATGAGCTATTGTAATACACGTATCATCAAGAGATTAAATTATTTTCTTTTAGTTCTATCATTTACAAACTTTTGACCAAGTAAAACAAAACGATTAAAATGTAAGAAAAAAAAAAAGATTTGCGGTTTCCATTCCACTCGAGTAAGACCCGGAATCTGTTACTCCAAGTAAAAAGCAAAAATATTAATTGTGGTTCTCCGAGCACAGGTGGCCGGAGAATTGTTTCGGTTTTTGGATTCATTTGTTTCAATTTCGAAAGTGTTTTGCGGGTGTCAAACGAGTAAAAGAAACACAAAATTTAATATCCCGATATATTCTAATGGTTATGTGATATTAGGGCCGTTCAAACCGTTCGCTGCTCGTCGCTCGCTTGACGCTCGTTTGGAAATTGCTCGGAAAATGCTCGTTCGATTTGACGCTCGGTTGTAAACGAGACGCTCTGCTCGGTTCGGTTTGAAAACGAGCCAAGCATGAGCAAAGGTCCACTCGGCTCGGTTCGACTCGAATTATTATTTTTAATTAGTATATATATATACATACATGTACACATACATATATAAACATGTATATACACAAATATAAATTATACATATATATACACACACCTATATATATTACACACATTAATATATACTTAAATATAAATTAAATTTATAGTTTTATATATACCACTCTATTAGATTTTGATCCACTATATACAAATTTACAACTACATCTACACTTACTAGCCCAGTCACGCCAATAAAGAAATTAATATCAAATCTAAAAGTTAAACCATAAACTGATAAACGACAGTCTGCTCATCACCTAAATGTTTCATGCTGTTTTACAACTTTATCTACACTTACTAGCCCAGTCACACTAATAAAAAAATTAATAACAAATCTAAAAGTTAAACCCTAAAACCGATAAACGACAGTCTGCTCAGTAGCTAAAGGTTTCATGTCGTTACCCTAAGTCAATCGTCTCATGCTTTCAACGTTATTGTTCGTATAATATGATCATCGCCACGTCGGCCATAACATTGATATTCATAAGAAAAATATTATGCCTTCATGTGCCTGTTTTTAAAGACATAAAAACTGGAGACCCAACATTGTCACTATCTCTCTCAGCAAATTTAAATCGGGCGACACGGTTGTCCAAATTGCTCGAACTTCGCTCAACGCTCGCTCGGAATATTTACTGCTAGGAAAATGCTCGTTTGATTTGAGACTCGGTTTTAAATGAGCCGCTCCGCTCGGTTGGTTTGTAAACGAGCCAAGCACGACCAAAGGTCCGCTCGGTTCGACTCGGCTCATGAACAGCCCTATGTGATATAAGGCATATGAGAGGAAGGTTAGATATCAGGCCCGACTTTGTGGGCTGGGCAGCCCGGGCAGACGCCAAGGCCCAAAAGGTTTATAGGGCCCAACAAAAATTTAAGGTCGAGATTTTTAAATGAGCACTGTTATCTTAAATGTTTAATAAAGGACTCTAGTAACTAAAAATGAAGCTAGTTCAATGGTTAAGGTACTCAAATTTGAAAACCAAGGTCATGAGTTCTAAACCCTTCCTTAACATTTTTATTTACTAAACAATTTTCAGTTAATCCCATGCATTTTTTATTTCCTAAACTGTTTTGAACTATCAATTCACTTGGATCGGAGTTCAGCCAGAAACCGACTTGATCCGTTTAAAAAAAAAATTCACTTAAGTAATTGACTATTCGATCTTGTTAACAAGATTATTATATGATTAATTGGTTAATGTTTTGGGTTATAATCTTGAGGCCATGAGTTCAAACCCCATGATTAGCATGTCATATTGTGGTTTCTTGATATATATTTGATGAGTTTATATTATACCAATTTTTTTGTTTCGCCCGGGGCCCAAATTTTTTTTGTCATTCTCGGATACGGCCCTGTTAGATATCGTTACCTGATTTCTGACAGAACCAAATCCAGAATAATGTAAGAGGCCTATGCATCAGGTCCGTTTTAAACATACTACGAGAAGAACAAGTAGCGTAGCTGCGGTGTTGGACAGTGGCCGTCATCATGGGTGGCCTAGTACAACGACGTTTGATTCATGGATGGACTTCGACCCACTGAGTTTCCGCCTTGTAGTTGCTGCTCTCGCCTCTCATCGTTCCTTTATTTGTTGATTTCGAGATTTGATAATGGTGAGAAAAAAATAACAATGGGGATGGTGATGATGGTGACGATGATGATGATGATTATTGTTTGTCTTTTGCTAAATGACAATCCCACAACCGAAATATGAATCCCACAATCGAAATATGAAAAATTGACAGGAGAAACAAAAGGTTGGATTCTGATCAAGAAAACGAAAGTTGTTTTGGAGATGAAGATCAAACAGTTTTGTAAATAACCTCTCTATCAGGATGGCCTGTTAATCCCAGTGTAGAGGCAAAGGTGCTGATAACGTGATAGAAAACAATGGCAATTGTATATTGAATCTTCAAATCTCCGTTCTCTCATATGATACAAATGTATTTAATACATATAGATAATAACTGCCAAACAGTTACATTTTTTTTGAACGGCGAGAATTCTATGATTATAGAACAAGGGCAAACAAGCTGTAAAACCCAAAGTACAAGAAACAAACAAAACAAAACAAACCGAAACAACTACAAAATAAAAACTAAGAACTTTATTTTATGATATCTCTAATATTGAAATCCTTCCATCTCTCCCATACCAAGTTTTTCATCCTTGCTCTTTCTTTTATCCAAAAATACGACAGTTCTTTGACTCCCATGTAGTGTCTGACCCTTTTCTGTGCTCCCATTTGACTTTGACTTGGTTTATTATCTTGTTCCTCAAACTTTTCTCCTTACGATCTAAAATCGCAATTGGTTTTACTGCATAGTTGAGGCTGTTATCCACCTCGATATCATCGTAGTGGATATGAGCAGTTTCGTCGGCCAAACATTTTCGGAGATGTGACACGTGGAATGTGCTATGAATTCCACTCAACTCTTCGGGTAATTCAAGTCGATAAGCTACTTTACCAACCCGTTCAGTGATTCTAAATGGCCCAATAAATCTTGGGCTTAGTTTTCCCCTTTTTCTGAATCTAATAATACCCTTCCATGGGGAAACTTTTAGCATAACCATATCGCCAACCTGAAATTCAATTGGCCTATTTCTTTTATCTGCATATGCCCTTTGCCGGTCTTGAGCCGCTTTCAAGTGTGCCCAAACTAAGTCGATTTTCGCATTTGTAGTTCGGATTATATCAGCAGGTGCTAGCCCCCGCGGACCCACTTCTCCCCAACATACCGGAGTCCGACATTTTCTGCCATATAATAGCTCATACGGGGCCATTTTAATACTCGCGTGATAGCTATTGTTATATGCAAATTCGACCAAGGGCAAATGGACATCCCAACTACCTCCAAAGTCAATAATGCAAGCACGCAGCATATCTCCCAACGTTTGTATTGTTCTTTCGCTCTGCCCATCCGTTTGTGGATGGTAAGCAATGCTAAGGAACAATTTAGTTCCCATTTGTTCTTGGAATTCATGCCAGAATTTCGAAGTAAACCGAGTATCTATGTCTGACACAATGGATATCGGTACTCCATGCCTTGCTATGATTTCATTGGTGTATACCTCTGACATTTTCTCAGATGTATAAGTCTCACGAATCGGAATAAAGTGAGCACTTTTAGTTAACCTATCCACGACTACCCATATAGCATCAAAACCACGACTTGTTTTAGGTAGTTTGGTCAATAGGTCCATCGTAATTTGCTCCCATTTCCAAACCGGGATTTCTAACGGTTGAAGTTTACCATATGGCTTTTGGTGTTCCGCCTTAACTTGTAGGCAAGTCAAACACTTTTCTACGTATTTCACGGTGTCACGCTTCATTCCGGGCCACCAATAGTTTTGCTTCAAGTCATTATACATCTTGGTCGCTCCCGGATGAATGGAATAGCGGGATTTATGAGCTTCATCAAGTAGAAGCTTCTTAACTTCACATGTGTTAGGGACCCAGATTCTATTAAAACGAGTCTTTAGACCGTGACTGCCTATCTCAAGGTCTTTAACTTGGCCGATAATTCTTTCCTTTTTCCAGTTTTCGCCTTTACAGCTTCATCCTGCGCTTCTCGAATTCGTTCTAGTAAGCTTGAAGTCACAACAAGTTGCATTGATCTTACCCGTATCGGGGTATAATCTGCTTTGCGACTCAGCGCATCGGCCACTACATTGGCCTTCCCAGGATGGTAATGTATTTCACAATCGAAATCTTTGACTGTTTCCAACCACCGCCTTTGTCTCATGTTTAATTCCTTCTGGTCGAAGAAATATTTCAAGCTTTTATGGTCGGTAAAAATTGTAAATTTTACCCTGTACAAATAATGCCTCCATATCTTTAAGGCAAACACTACTGCCGCCAATTCCAAGTCGTGAACCGGGTATTTCTTTTCATGAACCTTCAATTGCCTCGAGGCGTAGGCGATGACCTTACCTCGTTGCATCAAAACACACCCGAGCCCTAAATAGGAAGCATCCGAGTAAACTTCCATGTCGTCAGTCCCTTCCGGTAATGTCAATACCGGAGCGTGGGTCAACCTTTCTTTGAGCGTTTGGAAAGCTTCCTCTTGCTTAACGCCCCATACAAACTTTTCCTCCTTGCGAGTCAATTTGGTCAATGGCAAGGCAATTTTGGAGAAATCCTGTATGAAATTCCGATAATACCCCGCAAGCCCTAAAAAGCTTCGGATTTCTGAGGGGTTTCTTGGAGGGTTCCATTTTGACACCGCTTCCACCTTGGACGGATCCACTAGTACTCCATCGGTACTAATGATATGTCCAAGAAATTGCACCTCTCTTAGCCAAAAAGCGCACTTAGAAAATTTTGCATATAGCTTTTCTCGTCTCAGGGTGTCTAATACTTCCCGCAAATGACACACATGCTCAGCTTCATTCTTCGAATATACCAAAATGTCATCGATAAATACGATTACCGACTTATCTAGCATGAGTTTGCAAACCCGGTTCATGAGGTCCATGAAAGCCGCGGGTGCATTTGTCAATCCAAAAGGCATTACAAGGAACTCATAATGCCCGTACCGTGTATGAAAAGCCGTCTTCGGAACGTCTTCCTCCTTGACCTTCAATTGGTGATAACCAGATCGGAGATCAATTTTTGAGAACCAACTTGCTCCTTGTAATTGGTCAAATAAATCATCAATTCTTGGAAGTGGGTATCGATTCTTCACCGTGAGTTTGTTTAACTCTCGGTAATCGATACACATGCGCATACTGCCATCCTTCTTTTTCACGAATAAGACTGGTGCGCCCCACGGAGACACACTCGGTCGGATAAACCCCTTGTCAAGAAATTCCTAAATTTGAGACATCAATTCTTGTAACTCCGACGGTGCAAGTCGGTATGGCGCCTTGGCCACGGGTTTCGCGCCCGGAATCAACTCGATTCCGAACTCTACTTCCCGTTCTGGTGGTATCCCCGGTAGTTCTTCCGGAAATACATCTTCATAATCACGCACCACCGGTACATTCTCAATTTTGAGGGGTTCTTTTTCCGTTTCACTTGCATATACCATATATGCCTTGCATCCATGTTTCATGAGTTTATGGGCTTCTAGCATTGTGCATATCACCGGGTTACCTCCTTTTTCACCATATATCGTAACTTGTTTTCCACTAGGAGACGTTAGTTTTATTTCCTTTCGGAAACAAACCACTTTCGCGTGGTAACGGGATAGCCAATCCATTCCCACTATCACTTGGAATTCTCCCATCGACATCGGAATCAAATCTATTGCGTATTCCTCGTCATCGATGTTCATCGTACAGTTTTCACATACATCGCAAACAATAAAGCTTTTGTTATTACCTATCTCTACTTCTAAAGGCATAGGTAATTTTGTTAGAACAAATGAAGGGTGCCGAATAAACCCATATGAAACAAAGGATTTATTCGCACCAGTATCAAATAACACACGTGCGGGAATTGAATTTACAGTGAATATACCTAAGACCACGTCAGGTTCGACCTTTGCTTCAGCAGCGGTCAATTGGAAAGATCTTGCTTTGGCTTTTGAGGCTTCACCTTTCGAGTGTTGCCCTTCTTTCTTTCCCACCAGTTCCCGGCACTCCGATCTTTTGTGACCCGTTCGGTAACAGTTGTAACAAACGGTCATTTTCTCCGGGCATGATATAGCCATATGTCCCGTTTTTCGACATATGGGACAGGGCTTATCTTTGAAGCGACATTCACCCTTATGATTCTTGCCACAGATTTTGCAACTGGGTGTACCGCCCTTTGTATCTGATTTCTTCGCTGTTTCATTCGTTCTTGCTTTCTTGGTAGGGCTTGGATTTACGTCTTGTGCCCTTCGTTCACCCCGCTCTATACTCTTTTTCAGCTCGATCTCCCTTTCCCGAGCAGCATTGACAATCTCGGTAAGGGTCTCGTACTTTGAAGGGGTTATGAACTCCCTATATTCTGCGCTTAGCATGTTATGGTAGTAATAAACCTTTTGCTCTTCATTCGTTATCAGATCGTCACAGAACTTCATCTTGTCCATGAACATCCCCGTGATCTTGTCTATGGATTCACCTTTGTGTCTGAGTTGCATGAACTCTTCCTTGATCTTGTTTATAACCGCTTTGGGACTATGGTGTTTAAGAAACGGCGTCTTAAACTCCTCCCATGTCATGGCCTTAGCCGCTTCGCTTCCAATCTCCTTCTTTTTATTATCCCACCAGTCTTTCGCTTGACCTCTTAATTGACCCGTACCATAAGCTACGTAGTCATTCTCATCGCAATGAGTTCTCTCGAATACTCCCTCGATATCGCCTATCCATCGTTGACACACAATGGGATCAACCTCCCCATTATATATGGGTGGTTTACAAGCCATGAATTCCTTGTATGAACAAGGCTTTCGTCCTCCTGATTTTTCCTTTGCTAAATTCGAATTATCCTCTAGCTTCTTGATTCTCTCTTCTACCACTGATAAAACCGTGTTTTGAATTTTATCAATGAAGTTTGACAAACTGTTTTCGATCGCCTTTCCAACCTCTTCGGCAATCACTATCCTCATTTGTTCGGTGACTCTTGGCACCGTATCATCATCTCCATCCGCCATCTTTAATACTGAAATGTTTACACACATTGTTAAACATTTCATTTGTAACACATGTTTTACTTGTTTTGATTTAATCAAGTTCATGACTTGACTCAATCATTCTTGTTTCACGCCTTTCTTGTGTTTGAGTGTGTTTACACACTCTTAATTCTATCGTTCTTGTTTCATGCTTTTCTTGTGTTTGAGTGTGTTTACACACTCTTTTCTATCGTTCTTGTTTCATGCTTTTCTTGTGTTTGAGTGTGTTTACACACTCTTTTCCATGCATACTTGTTCGTGATTTATTTCTATTTTATCAAAATTTACTTACATAATAATTCTTACCGGGTACTTGATCAAGCTTGAACCGAACACTTATAGACAACCTTGAGCTCTGATTACCAACTTGTAAGACCCAGTTTATATTACTAGATTTAACAACATAGAACCTTGCATTTAACGCCAAAATGACGACTTAACAAAAACTTTCAGTAGTTTAAACCATAACTAGACACAACAACATGTATTATTCTTACGAAACCGTAATCAAAAGGATAACTACAATTGTTTACATAGTTTTTAAACCTAAAGATCATGTGCGGAAGCGTTTGTTAGTGTGTTCGGTTCAGATGCATGTGCTTGATCATCACCCTTCTGCTAGTTTACCTGAAAACCGAGCATTTTAATCCAATGTTAGTATTATGGTCCTTGACCAATAATATAAGAGAAAAGGTGTGTTAAAACCCATTAGAGAAATCACAAACTATGAAATTCAGCATTTGGAACTGGGGGCCACCGTAATTTACGGTAATCACCGTAAATTACGGTGGCACCTGGAAGTTTATTGCCTGCCGTAAAGCAGGAGATTCCCACCGTAGCATTTTATTGGCCACCGGAAGTTACGGTGTCACCGTAACTTACGGTAGACCCTGCACTTGTTTTCTTGCTTTGTGATCTTGGGCATCCTAGTTCCGTTTTGCAGGGAAATGACCTTGAACAGGTTTATCACCCACCCAAGGCTAATTACCCATGTTTGGAACTATTACTCGTTATCATGACTCGCTTTCCCATAAGGGATCGCTTACGTATTAATCTACATAATTAATTCCAAGACTTTGTGTTTGTCATCTATACTACTAGTCATGTTTACCAAATCAAGATCATAACTCCTATACTAGGAGTTTAAACTTCGCAACTAACCTAGCATGTCAAATTTACAACTTACGCAATGATTATAACCACCATGCTTTAGGTAGTGATGTCTAGCTTCACATTATTCACAATCTTGTTTCGACCCGTTTGGGTGCTGAAATTAAGCACCTTACGGACGTTCAAATTCATGTTTATTACTTGTTTAAGGCAATAGTCGAATTCATGACATAATGGTAATTCTCGATCTTCATGTTTTTTTTAAATAATGGCATAAAGCTAACAATATATATATGTAATGAAACGATAAATTTCATACCTTTAGAGCACGCCTTTTCCTCGTGAATTCCCTCCGGCTTGTCCGCTAGATGAACCGGACTCTTTGCCTAGAAAATTCAGTTTTTAACTTGTTTAGAATCCTTTTCATGACCATTTTCACATCAATTATGAGACATGATCAAAATCTGCGTTTCTATCAAATTTAACATAAAAATCCTCACTTAGGCATTTCAACAAACACCTAATGGGTCAGATTTTCCTACCATCATCTTCAAGTTCATGACTTGCAATTTAAACCTCGAATTTCACTTTAATTAGTAAACCTTGCACACATCTTAGTATCAATATCACAGGAATTACCTCCTATAATGAAATTTATACTAGGATTAACATTCAAAATCCTAGTGTTCATCATCAACATATAAAACCCATAACCTAGCTTCCATGGATTCATGGAATTTCCTGAATTTGAGCATAATTTCAAATATAGTTGTCTAGGTTTTACTCCTAGACACTATATCATCATTAATCTAACTAAATTACTGTCATGCATCAACAAATTTCAGATTGCTTAAATTCATGGAATTTCCTGAATTTGAGCATAATTTATTGTTGGTCTTGAATAGTGTTGAATTGGAAACAGGGGAATTCAAGATTGTGAATCTTGGTTTTGGGTATGATGATGTTCTTGGAATGGGTCTAACACAGCATTCTGATAAGACCCATGTGGCCATTGATGATACCCAGATGGATGAAAGAGGGGGTTTCAGATCTAAATTGGTGTGTGGGTGTGTGCAAAATTGGAGGTTATAAAAGGGGTGTTTGATGATATGAGATTGTGAGGATATGAAATGCAAGGGCATGTTTTCTCCACGTAGATCAAGATTTTGGGTAGGGGTGTTCAAAAGTATCCGTATCCGAAAATCCGATCCGAAATATCCGATATCCGAATCCGAAATATCCGAAAAATCGGATATCCGAAATTTTGGATATCCGAAATTCGGATATCCGAATTTTTCGGATTCGGATTCGGATAGTGATTTTCAAAATTTTCGGATATTTCGGATATCCGAAATATCCGAAAAATTTAATTTTCATTTTTTTCGGATATCCGAATATCCGAAAAATATCCGAAATATATCTGAAATATCTGAAAAATATCCGAAGTATCCGAAAAATATCCGAAATATCCGAAAAATATCCGAAAATTTATATTCGGATATCCGAAACTATCCAGAATATCCGTTTCCGAATATGAAAAAAATAATAAAAAAATAAAAATTAAATAAAAAGTTGGATTTTCGGATATCCGATTCACTATCCGAATCCGTATCCGAAATTTCGGATATCCGAAATTCGGATATCCTGGAATTTCCTGAATTTGAGCATAATTTATTGTTGGTCTTGAATAGTGTTAAATTGGAAACAGGGGAATTCAAGATTGTGAATCTTGGTTTTGGGTATGATGATGTTCTTGGAATGGGTCTAACACAGCATTCTGATAAGACCCATGTGGCCATTGATGATACCCAGATGGATGAAAGAGGGGGTTTCAGATCTAAATTGGTGTGTGGGTGTGTGCAAAATTGGAGGTTATAAAAAGGGGTGTTTGATGATATGAGATTGTGAGGATATGAAATGCAAGGGCATGTCTCGGATATCCGAAATTTCGGATACGGATTCGGATAGTGAAATCTAGTATTCGAAAATTTCGGATATCCGAAATTCGGATATCCGAATTTTCGGGTATCCGGTTTTGAACACCCCTAATTTTGGGTACTCTGTTGTTGCAAGTGCAAGTTGCAGTTATGCATATACATGTATAGATATAGGTTATATGATGTATAAAGCCTTTGTGGGGGGTGGGTAGAGGTGTACAAATCAGTTTTTTTCAAAAACTGGTTTCGGTTATTAACCGGTTTCGGTTTTTTCACCCAAAATAAAAACCGGTTTTTTTATAACCGCTTTCGGTTACTAACCGGTTTTTGAGGTCCAAAACAATAACCGGTATAACCGGTTGGGACCGGTTTTTCCCAAAAAAAAACGGTTTTTTACCGGTTTTAACCGGTTTTTTAATAACCGGTTCGGTTAATAACCGGTTTTTAAAGTCAAGAATAGTAACCGGTATAAAAACCGGCGGTTAAAAAAAACCGGTTAAAAAAAACCAGTTTCGGTTTTTTTTTTTCCGTTTTCGGTTCTAAAATCAGTTTTTTTGCACACCTCTAGGGGTGGGTGGGTCACTGGGTCTTGATCCACTAGATTATCTATGTTTCTAACTAGTGGAATTCATCCCGTGTTGCGCGACGGGAATCTGTTTAGTATCAGTTCGGTTTATTAGGATAAAGGTATATATGTTCTTTAGTTGATATCGTCGTGGTACCGATATTGTTGAGATGGTATCAGTTTGCCTCGTTACGGTACTGATACGATGCCAATATTCGCTATAGCTGATTATAACAAAAAAAAGATATATTGCATATACAACTCTTTTTTCAACGAAACTCGTAAGGGAAACAATAAAAATGAATATTTGTGCCGCTATTGAAGCCGTATACGATATTAGCTCGTTTTGTCAATGTAAAAACAAAAAAAAGAATAAAAAATATTTTACCGTATCAATAATTTAGGGCTTTTTTTTAAACATAGATAAATATAAGCACGTCTCAACGACAATTTAGAATTGTATAAAACTTTACGTTACAGTAAATTGTCATTTTAGTCCCTCAGGTTTGACCAAAATTGTCACTTTAATTCAAATAGTTTTTTTTCTTGCCATTTTAGTCCAAATGGTTTTGTTTTCTGCCATTTTAGTCCCTAACTTTTGTCATTTTTTGCTATTTCCCTCCAACCCACTAACTCCATTCAAAAAATTTAGTTAACTTAGGTGAATTTTGGCCAAGCCACATTTTTTTGCAGGTGCAGTGGTATGTGGATGGTGTTGTGCCGGATTACAGTGAAGATGATGGCGGTGGTTGTTGGTTTTACGATGATGGCGGCGGTATTGGTTGATGACGTGGGTGGCGGAAAAGTGGTCAGTGGTGGTGGAAATGGTGAGTAGTGATGGTGGTGGGGTGGGTGGTGACGGTGAAGGCAGGTGGTGGCGACGATAGAAGGTTGTGATGGGGTGGATGGTGGGAGGTGGTGGTCGATGAAAATGACAAAAGTCAGGGACTAAAATGGCAGAAAACAAAACTATTTGGACTAAAATGGCAAGAAAAAAAACCAATTGGACTAAAGTGATAATTTTAGTCAAACCGAAAGGACTAAAATAACAATTTACTCTTTACATTATTATGTTATAATAACGAAAATGGTAAAAGAGACAACTGTTAAAACAAAACTAAACGTGGGATAGATTTGATAGCATGTACGTTTGTGTTTTGATTACTTGTATAATACTACCCAGAACTCGGTTTCGATTTCTTTTATATCGAGACGTAGATAAATATAAGCATGTCGCAAGATACATATACTCAGAAGTATATAAGCCATTGTATCGAGATGTAGATAGATCTAGGCACGTCGCAATGGCATATGCTCGTAAATATATAAGCCACTATATCTTATAAGTTATAAAAGAAAAAGAATATAAAAAAACTAATTATGTTCATGAAATTATAGAAAAACTATTAAAAGTAAAAAAAGGTTTTTTTTAAGTTATATAATTACTATTGATATATTATCAATTTGCAATATATGCGTGCTTCTACTGATTGTAACTCACGCAATACTGATTTAGTGTGTGTCTTATGTTTATAAGTTGTTTTGTTAGGGGGTATTTAAGTGTGACTTTTTATGGGTTTTGATTTCACTTTGAATTTTCCACACACACACTCTTTCTGTCTCTCTCTCTGTGTCCGAAGAAATTCCACTGCCTCTTTCACGTTCGCTGCCTGCGATGGGCAGAGTTGCTCTGATCATTTGTCTTCTCGTTGTTTGCAGGTACATAGTTGCTATTGTCTTCGTTCACTTTTTTTACACAATGGAACATCGTTAAAAACGACTGATTACGATTTTGTGGTTCTGTTTAGAGTTTAATGTTGGGGTTTTATGTTGGTTTGAAGTATTTGTCATTGCATGCCCTTTTTTGGGCGGGGGGTGTTATTCCGTCCTTGAATATGACGTCTTATGTGTCATCATTTGATTTTTGACTTTTTTGTCTGGGTTTTGTGAGTCTATGTGTCACATCCCAACCGATGGCGGAAACATCGGGGCGCGGCGCTAAGCGTTTAGATTGCTCAAAAGTTTCCATATCATTATTCGTTTCGATATAGTTTAATCAAAATTTCATAAATATATCTAAAATGTCAACACGTTCCACAACCAATATAATGTATCAAAATAACATAATAATTCAAATACTGTTCAAAATTGACTAATTATCTAAGATGGGTTTCTAAGCTCATCCTAGCTTGATTTCTTGAGTTCCCTTCGCCTATCAGCCTGCAACATGTATTAAAATAAAATCAACAATAATGTTGGCGAGTATACAAGTTTGAGTACATAGCATAATAGTTTCAAGTTTAAAACTCATATCCAACATGAATAACATAGAATAGTTTCAACATGCTAGTTTACGCAGTCCAAGTGATAGCCCAAGTTTACCAATGCGTTAACGTGCCTATCCCAAGAGAATAGCGGGAGGTTCAATGTCTCATCCTAACAATTCCCAAGAGACTAGAAGGGAGGTGCATTACCTCTATAGCGCTACTATTGTTAAGGCGGAACTACACACAGGGATTAAACGTTCACGTAGCATAAGATAGCCTCAAGTATCAATAGTTTCATGTTTCATGTTTAATACGGATAGAGTATGTTTCGAGTAAGTTTCAAGTGTCAAGTGTCTTGATATAGAATACATGTTGCATCCCAAAAGTGTTTAAAACAAAAGGGGATCGAGTATACTCACAGTGGGTGCTTAGAACCAAACACGGCTAAATTGGATCGAAGGGAGCGCTAGGTCAGCCTGACTATAGAACAATAGCGTAAGCATCGAACAACGTGTAAACAGAGTGTCGAACGTGATCCGAACAAATGGGGATAACCCATTTGAACGGATGGTCATCCGAACGGATGGTCATTCGAGCGATAGCCCTTCGATTGAAAGTGAGTGTTTGTAAATCGTTTCAAAACTTTTGTATATCCACCTGGTTTTTTCTATACCCATATAGTTTTTTTTCCTAATATCCGACCCGACCCGACCTATACCCGAAACTGGATTTTGTATACCCGCATATAGGGTATTTTAATACCCGAGTATAGAAAACCCAAACCCGGGTACATCGGGGATGGTTTTTCTGGCCAGTACCCGGACCCGAACCCGACCCGGGTGTTGCAAATACTTGGAAAATCAATACCGGTGATACCCGTATCCTTCGTTGATTTAGTCTAAACAGATTCGGGTCAGTTTCGGGTCAAACCCACATACACGTTTAGCTAGCCGGGTCGTGTCATGACACAAGCTGGCGGGGTCACCGGTTGATCTATTTAAGCAGACTATTTTATAAACAAATATAATGTATATCATGTTATACCTTAAACCAATTGGTTATTTTTTACGTAAAATTAAATAAAAAAAAGAGCATCAAATTGATAATTAACTTATTTTATATAAGTCTGTAAATTTGTAACTTTTATTTCAAAAATTCAAGTTAAACTCTGTTCGTGTCAACTCATAAGTTTCACTTGTGTTTGGCTTTATGATTATGACAGACACCACCCATTTAAACCACTAATTGAAAGTTCCTCTCTACACAAACATGATGCATAAATGTTTATAATAGTTATTGATTCCTAAAAAATAAATTTATAACTAACTGTAAATTAATTCATATCTGGATTAAGGTTGAGAATGTTTTAATATATTCTTAAGCTATGCATACTATTCTTAAGTTTCAAAAATAAATGATTTGAGGTTTAAACTTAGTGATCAAACTCTACTCAGTATTATCCTTAAAATAGTTTCAAAACAAACTTGGAAGCATTTGAAGTTTAAAACTAGTGTGTTGGTCAGTTCTGTTTTAGGCATAATGGAAAACATGAAAACATACCTGATTGCAGTAGTACAGGTCAGCAGAGAATCCAGATGTGAAACGCAGCAATAAGGTTTGACATGATTGTCATCTTGATCTGGTTCCTCCGTAGGGTGCAATCTAATGATGGTGGTATGAGAAACCGATAAAGGGTAATCGGCTGTAGAGAGGAGGTCGATTGATGTTATGTGAATCAGTTAGGTTATGTGTCTAACCCTAGAACCTCAACATAAGTCTCCTTATATGCACCCAGGAGGAAACCCTAATTAGTTAATAATGGTAATAAGGCCCATCAACAATTACCAACTAATTATTTAATGGATTGTTATATATTTTGATCCATATAATGTAAATGATTATAATGGCCATATATAAATAAATATATTATTTATTTATTCTTACATTCTCCCACTTGGCCGAGTAATCATTTACTATGAGTATTAGATAAGCCTGATCAGGAGTTAACACTCATTTTAGCCTTAAACAAGTACTATAGCAGAGAAATACAGCCGTTGAATCATTATGCGACTCCGGACCCCCATTAATCATACTATAGCCTTAATTTAAAACCTAATTGTTATGATCAAAATACGCATAAGCCCTTTGTTTGATTTGTAACTTTATTTGTCTATATGCCATTATGTCGACTTGACATATTCTTAGAGACATACAAAATCAAACTGGTGAGGAAAATTAACTAATACTTAGTCATTCATAGTACGATATGCAATTGCGCACGGCCATTAATTAATACCCGTCTATGAGCTCTCTTAATAAGACTTATGGGTAATAGCCCTTCAGTTATAGGATCCTTAAGCATATCATGAATGTATTCGATACAAAACTTAGTTTCCTCAATTTGTTCATAAACGAATAATTAATTGCGTATCTAAATTTAATGCAGCACCTCTTGAACTGTTACTGTTCAAGGAGTTATGGTAGCTGACTTTATCACACTAAGTCTTCAAAACATTATATGGAGTTAATAAACTTATGAGTCCACTGATAAATTTCTAACAACATTTAGTGACTATATTATGTCGTTATAACTTAGGTTGTTGATATCAGTGTATTATGACTCCTCCATGAGATAGATTTTGTCTGCTGACATAAAGATATACCCAAAATTACATTTTGTAATCTTTGAATATCACAAAGTTAGAGTAATAAACCGGTTTTAATTCTCACTTCTTTTTTAAAGTATAGTCTCTCGTTTCTTTTAAAGATATTGTAATACTCATTAGATGCTTCACATTAATCTAGACATATCTAGTGTGTTGCAATGTGAGTAATATCTAAACGAGTATAGACTTAAATTTACATAAGGCTTCCAATTAATGAAGCATAAGGAAATAATTTCATTTGTCCTATTATCCTCTAAAGGAGAGCAGTATTTTGTTACATATGTAAGGACCCATTTAATGTTAAACTTATGGAGCGAAACTAATGTCCCATTGGGTCTATCTCGGTACGTTATGATATCTATTACATAAGAGACATCTCTAAGATCTATTATATCAAAGTTTGTGTTAACAATGCTTTGACTTATGTAACATATACTTGTCAAAAGAATATCATCTATATAGACAAGTTTATCTTAGTTGCTCCCACTCATTTTGAGGTAGGTTCATTAATCCACTTGATTCTTGATGAAAATAATTACGTTAGCTTTTCATCACATTATGATGTTTGCATTAACCCATACATGGATATTATTGGCTTACAAATAAAGTGTTCTTTAACCTTCAGTTTGAAACTTTAGGTTGTTATCTAATGAACATGTAAATGTGTCAGCCATTTGTTAGGGAAAATTGTTTTTAATGTTCATCTAATGTAGCTTTAAACCATTATAAGCTACTAGAACAGTGATGATCCTCAAAGAAATCTTTGATAATTTATCTCTTCCTAAGTATAACCTTTGACAATCAATCATGCTTCTTAGTGTCTTAACGCTTATATCAGGATTTGGTTTAGTTATGAACACTCTTAGGTAATTTAATCAAATCCCAAACGTTACACGAACACATAAAATCAGTTTTACTAGAAAACTGTTTTATTCCATTTAGATGATTAATTTACGCTAATGGCTATATATTAAGAGATAGGATCAGTAAACATTTCCAAAATCCATTTCAACTTCAGATAGGGAGGTTACGTAATCATCAAAGTTAGTAGGTTTTTAAACCTAGATGACCTCCTGAGTTGATTATTGGGTTTTAAAAGTTTCAGCTTTATGGATTAGCTCTTGGTTAGGTTGCTATCATTTTCATTCTAAGTTTTGTAAGAGTTGGTGCAGTATGGTGTACAAGAGGTGTAATCGGAGTTAAATTCGGAGTGAAATTTAATGACACTCTTCTCCCCGCCTCTTGTATTCCTTACAAATCATGATAAGGACTTTGACTGCTCCCGCTAACCTTAGAAAACTTTAGGAACTCAGCATGCTTAGGGTCAATATTTAACGACCAACAAATTCTAATAGAGAAACAAGTTAATGACGTTAGTCGTTGTGATTTCTCTTGTTGAGGATTATGTTAGTTTAGGTAAGAAATCTAAGTGTGCCCACAATTAAGCAACAATGAAACTTTTGTAAGAGTAGCATTAGATTTTAATGAGACAAGTTTTGATAGAACAGTGTCGTGATGGAGCGGTGTCTTATACAAGAGGTGTAAATTTAGGTAATGTAAAATTTTTCACTCCCCCACCTCTTGCAATTGTTGCAAGTTATTATTAAGACACTTAATGCTCCCACTGATCTTTAATATCTCTAGAATGCTACAAGAGAAGTTTCAATGAGCTATGTGACGTGGGAACCTATCACATATACGTTAGACTTTATTTGACTTCTTTAATGTCCAGATATCATAAGAAACTTTAGGGACATTTTTAATAGAAATCTTATTAAGTATATATATGAATAGATTTCTTCTAAGACCATGAGCCATATGCGACAAAATTTAGATACAAGTTGATAGCCTGTTAAATGATAAATGAATTATGTCTGAATATTCCATTTGGAATAAGTTCCACGAATGTCAATGAATAACTTATGATGGACCCATGCTTATTCCTTAAGCCAAGTCATATTTTAGGGCTTTAACGTCATGATTCAAAATCACTTAGAATGAGATTAAATGAAAAAATCATCCTCATTAACCATGTCATGATTTCTCATGAATTTTGGTTATAATGGATGAAATTTATAAGTCTCATTTTCCTTTTGTCAAATTCTCATTTGCATGATGACAAAAGTTGTGAAAAAGTAAGGTATCATCTAGTTTCATCTTAGTAATGTTTCTATCCAGATATTTAGAACAAATAAGAGGAGAGTTTAAGATAAGTGTGACTTTATGTTGACTATGCAAACCTTACAATCCTCATAACATAGCCTAAGTAATGATACTGTATTCTGATTAATCTTCAGAATATGTAAGGTATCGAATAGCTTTGTTAGAAGACTGCTTATTATGGTTCTTATAGTCTTAACATTTAATTTTGTCACTAACTCTCACGTTAGTTATTTGTTGACTTCTGGTAAGGAAACGCTTAAAACTAGAGTCAACTAATCATGTGTTAATTGGAATATTAAAATTATCAGACTTAAATATCATTATTAAGTGACTATCTAATTAATTTATCCAACTGTTCTTTAGAATAATGGATAGTCTCGTTGCTTATGTCTAGTCTAATGGCATAATTATGCAGTGAGATTTTCCCTTGAAGAACCTTAAAGTTGGAATTAGCACTTGTAATTTGTCTATGGACCTTAGAACAATCCTCTCTTAAGGTTTTAGTGGTTGTAAGGTGAATAACATCTTATTTTCCAGTTTCAAACATTTATTTCTTTGTACATATGTTGCTTATCAACACACTCGTTATACTTTGGTATTTTTGAGTGTTATAGTTGATTTATAAGGCATCAAATTGTACAAATGAAAATCTTAGTATGTAATGTACTGGAAAATGTACTTATTTCCATGCGTAAGCCCTTAATTTTATGGGTCATGGTATTGTACATTGTTATGTATTCACATATACCACTTAGCTTTATAATTTATAATTTTAAATGAAGGCATGCATCTTAGGAGCTCTTGTGATTATTCCACAATTATAGATTAGTCTTAGAAAAGACTTAATCTGGAATAACTTTAGTGATAGCAGTTATGTTAGAGAGTTCTTGATTATCATAAGAGACATCATGTTCGATTTATCCTAATCATCATGCTCTACTTTTCTTCTGTAGTGCCTTATCAGAAGAGAGCAATACGATTATCGTGTCTTAAGAGATAATCAAGGATTTAATTTAAGAGCTAATTCTTATAGAGACTTTAAGCAAAACATATTAGATTTAGGAATTAGAGTGGATGAGATATAGATTTATTCAAGAAAATTATAGTGAGTAAAAAATTATGGGTACTAAGAATAAGGCAGACGAAATGATCATAAAAATTAATTAAGGATCATTAATATAAGGATCATTGTGTGAAGAGGTTGTGACATGTCTATTACTAACATCAAAATAATAGACTTATTTAAAATTCTACTTAAACGAAGACAAATCAGCTTTGGCCAGAAGTGTAATCATTTAAGCATGTGTGCAAAGTAATCGTGACAAATCAGCTTTGGCCAGAAATGAGACAATCACTTTAGTTATGCACTTGTCAAGCATGCTAAACATAAATGAATTAAATCAGCTTTGGCCAGAATTAAGACATTTCACGTTTGTAATGCATACTCAACATAGCTTTTATAATACTTGAACAATAAATAGATGCATCAAATCAGCTTTGGCCAGAAGTGATACATCAGAAGCTCATTCAAGTTAAGCCATTTTGGTTTTGTAAAACATTATTTGATCCTTATTAATTAACTAAGTATTTACAAAAAACCAATTATTTAGTAGCAAACCACCTATTAGCGCTGGGGTTGCAGAGGGGCAGCGTGCCCCCGCACGGGGTTCGGGGCGGAGCCCCGAGCTAAATCATAGTTCACATTAAACAGCCTAAAATAATGAAGTTTCGAGTCAGATCTCGACTTAGTTATGAGGTCTCGAGTGAGATCTCGAGTCAAGTCTCGACTCAGCTTATAACATTATGAGGTCTCGACTCATTAATGGTCTCGAGTCGCAACCTCAGTGTCTCGAGTAGTAATCATGGTCTCGACTGCTGTGAATTATGAGATCTCGACTCCTTATGAGGTCTCGAGTCGCAATCATGGTGTCGAGTTGTGACCTTTATGGTCTCGAGTCGCAACCTTATGGTCTCGAGTTATGACCTTATGGTCTCGAGTTGTACAGATTTAAGCCCCTAGTCGAAACCTTGGTGGTCTCGAGTCGAGACCCTGTGGTCTCGAGTCGAAATCGTTGTCTCGAGTTATGAAGATTTGAGAACACTTATGATTTCGAGTAGAGACCTTATGGTCTCGAGTCGAGATCTTGGTCTCGGCTCGTTAAAGGGATCTCGAAACTTCCTGTTAATCAGCTGATTGTGTGATAAGTTTGAAATTCGAATTTTAAGGGATTTGGTATATTTTATTTCCTATTTTAAAAGGATATTTTATATTTATCCAATAATTTCGAAAATTATATCTAATAACATTAACAGATTTTTCAAAATCTTAAGGGATAAAAATTAATCAAATACAGGAAAAACACCTTCTAATCCTTAATTCATTCCAAATAAGGGAATTTATTCGAATTTCACTAAGAACATGAAGAACCCTAATAAATAAAATAATAATTCTGGAACCCGAAACCTGAATTTTTAAGAGTTTTATACAGATTTCGGACAGTTAAGATTTACGATTATGATTCCGAGTCATTAAAACATTCTTTTTCCGCGAAACAGTGGACTCGGGTTATGTGACTCGAAACCGGCTATGAATTTAATTAGGCTTTCAAAATTCCGTTTTCCAGATTTCAATCCCAGAATTAATGGATACGAAAACAGAACTGACTAATCAACATATGCTCTGATACCACATGTTGGATCAGTTCTGTTTGGACATAATGGAAAACATGAAAACATACCGATTGCATCAGCACAAGCCAGCAGAGAATCCAGATGGAGATGTAGCAATAGTGTTTGACATAGTTGTCAGTTTGGTCTGGTTCCTCCTTAGGGTGCAATCTAATGATGGTGGCATGAGAAACCGATAAAGGGTAATCGGCTGTAGAGAGGAGGTCGATTGATGTTATGTGAATTAGTTAGGTTATGTGTCTAACCCTAGAACCTCAACATAAGTCTCCTTATATATGCACCCAGGAGGAAACCCTAATTAGTTAATAATGGTAATAAGGCCCATCAACAATTACCAACTAATTATTTAATGGATTGTTATATATTTTGATCCATATAATGTAAATGATTATAATGGCCATATATAAATAAATATATTATTTATTTATACTTACATTTGAAACCGAACCCTTCTTTCTATTAAACTCCACCTCATTTCTCGACTTCCAAATTTGCCACAAGGTTGTCATAGCGATAGCTTTTACTACATTCTTCCAGTCCCTCGACCCATTTAATTCATCTATACTTTCAAAAATTTTATCACTTGATTCATAGTTCACTTGTACCGGTAGTTTTAGCCACATCCATACGTTCCACCAAATTGCCCGGGACTTCAAACAAGTTAAAAGTAGATGACTCACCGTCTCCTCTTCAACCTTACATCTTGAGCAGGTCTGATCCTTCATCAGTTACATGGGGAGAGAAGTTAGGAGATGTATATTTATGTATATCTGGTTTATAACACCAAGTAATATAAAAACTTCATAAATAAGACTAATTTTACTATTAGTCCCTAAACTTTATGATCTCCTCCTACCCGATCAACCAAACCACCCCAATATCGTCTCGTTCATCAAAAAAAGCCCAACACGTCAAACTCATATCTGACCTACTTGAAAACATCAATGCTCCTGTCTCAAAAAAATTATCGTGTGTGTATCAATGATTATATCCCAATACTTGTTTAGTTAATACAAACATGTTCATATTTTATTGTTGAGTAAATTGCCATTTTAGTTCCTGAGGTTTGACTAAAATTGTCACTTTAGTCCAAATAGTTTTTTTCTTGCCATTTTAGTCCAAATAGTTTTGTTTTCTGCCATTTTAGTCCCTAACTTTTGTCATTTTTTGCCATTTTCATCGACCACCGCCACCACCCACCCCATCACAACCTTCTATCATCACCACCACCTGCCTGAACCGTCACCACCCACCCACCCCGCCACCATCACCACCCACCATTTCCACCACCACCGGCCACTTTTCCGCCACCCTTGTCATCAACCAACACCACCGCCATCATCGTAAAACCAACAACCACCCTCATCATCTTTACTGTAAACCGGCACAACACCATCCTCATACCATCGCACCTGCAATAAAAGAAAGAAAAATGTGGTTTGATCAAAATTCATCTAAGTTAACTAAAATTTTTGAATGGAGTTAGTGGGTTGGATGAAAATGGCAAAAAATGACAAAAGTCAGGGACTAAAACGACAGAAAACAAAACTATTTGGACTAAAATGACAAAAAAAAACTATTTGGACTAAAGTGACAATTTTGGTCAAACCTCAGGGACTAAAATGGCAATTTACTCTTTATTGTTAAAATACCAAAATTCTGCTTTAACAGGTGTAGAAAATAAAATGGGTAACCCATTACAGTGGGCCCAGGTTTTAGTTGGGCTAAAAAACATTATATGTTTTTGACTTTTGAGCAAGAGGTTGGGTAATGGGCTTGGTTAGTTATAACTTATATCGTATTGATTATTACGGTTTTTAACTTTTAAGTCTCATAACCACTTTTTAATAACATTTAAACAACCATGTCCTTTTGGATCATCACATATACATATAATATCATATTTAATATTTATACGGTTGTTATAGTTCACTATTTAAAGTTCTTTTATATGTATTATAGTAACTTCATTTAGTATAACCATATACATGAAGAGGATTCTTTTCCCTACAATGAGCTGCTGTGTTGAGGCTAATACTGCACAACCTCTACCACTTCCCCCTCTTGAAGAAAACTCAGTTTGGTGGTTTGAAAGATGAAGACCACATACCACATATTTACGAACCTTTATGGTATACATGACACATTTCTCAAAGCAGGGCCGGCTCAACCGTTTTGGTGACCTAAAGCGAACTGAAAATCCGAGGCCCCGCCTCTTTCCAAATGTCATGTTATAACCCTAATCTTTTCCTATATATTGGAAAACTAATAATAATTAATAACAAAAAAAGGAAGTGATTATAGAATGATTATAGTATCCAAACTAAAATGATAGATAAACAATAATATCAATAAATCAAATAACACTGATGGTAAATGACAGCTATTAAGGAGTGGTTATAGTATGTTTATTTCTTTTCCCAGTACATACCATATCATGCCTTCATCTTCTTCTTTCTCTTAAAAAACTAACAGGAAACCCTAAAAAATATGGAGGCCCTTTAAAAGGGTGGCCCTAAGCTACTGCTTTAGTAGAATTACCCTAAAGCCGGTCCTGTCTCAAAGGGGCCATGAAGCGTGGTGATTTGTATAGAACTAAAGATTTACTAATCAATGGTTCCGATTGGATTTCTTGCTATATAAGTGATAGAACTAAGATGCATATCATTATAAAAAGTCATTTGCGGAGCACACATCCAATAAGCTAAAAATCAACTAACCTAACTGTTTTAGCAGCATCATAGGGCCAATTTGTAATCTACTCCTTATGTTTCAAGACTAAGTATAAACGTAATTTTTTTTCAAACAATAGAAAACATATCATTTCTCAACACCGCGAAATTCGCGGGTATTAGCACTAGTATGTATTATAGTAACTTCATTTAGTATAACCATATTCTAGATCTTATCGTTTATTTCAAACATATTTTGTTTTAAAATCACTTGTCTAAAAGTCTCTTAATCACTTGCTTGTTTAAAAATATTTTTTTTTCTAATTTTGATATATCAAAGTTAAAATAATTTATTAAAGTACTCCATATTAAATTATAGTTTCCCGTTTAACTCTACAAAATGAAGAAATGCATCGAAACAATGTCTTCTAGTTGCATTTTTTTTATTTTAGAAAGATTTTAAATTGTATAGTTTATATAAAATAGAAAAAAAAAGCATAGTTGATACTTGATACTATAATTATGCATCCAACGAACAATATAGAATTGCAAGTGTTGTCATGTGGGATTCATGAATCCCTTGCGTTCATCGGGTGGCCAACCATGCAAAACCATCGTAAGAATTTATGTCAAGCGGCCTTTCGAAGAACTTTGAAGTCATTTTCTCATGCTTTATTATATTATATTTTAATAAAAGTGAAATCCGAAGGCTATTTGTTGCGGTGGTATCCAGTGGTAGAAGGCTTGGTTTTTTCGGTGGAGACTCAAGTTCGATCTTCATTTGTGTCATTTTTTTGGGGATTAAGGCAATAAAGAATTTGAACTAGGCCTTGTGCAAGGTTGTTAGTTCGAATCCCGAGCCCACCTGATTTTTCGTCCCACCGTGTGTTACGTCAGAGAATTGGGCTTTTGTGGTGACACAACAACTGTCAAGTGGCAACCGGGGTATGGTTTCCCAGGAGAACGCCCAAGCCAAATTATGAAGCCAACGTGGGCTCGGTTAAGAAAACATAGTCTGCCCGGAATAGGGCAACGGGACTCTCCAATTTGGGACTTGCGGTGGCCAAAACACAAGAAAGTCGTCGTTCCAAAAAAAAATTGTTCCGGTCAGTGGCGAAGCTTGAGATTTCCAACCCGGGGGTCGGAAGTCACCGAACCTAAAATTATACCTAAAGAATTATAAAACTAGGGGGGTGGTCGAAAACGTATATACCTAAAATATTCTATACGAAAACTACATACCGGACACTACTAAGCGAACAGTTCGAGGGGTCGGGTACCCCCCCCCCCCCGCGGCCCCCACTATGCTACGCCCATGGTTTCGGTGGTAGCCCCATGGCTTTTCTTATGAAAGGTCGTGAGTTCTTGCATTGAACAATTTGCTCCGAGTTAAGCTAGAAGGTTTTTCCAGTTATGAGTTTTCTCCTAGACAACACAGGTGAGTCGGATCATCATGTTCTATTCTTTGGGCGAAAGGATGATCCCAGGTGTTCCGGGTCTTTGTTGTTAAGAAAAATTTATCAATATCATTCCACACGAAAAAGGGCAATTACAAAGCAATGGCAGGTAGTCGGGCAATAAGTTGCGCCGCCACCCCCTTTTGAATAGAAAAACTAATTCTACTAATACAAAGTTTGAAACCTTTTGCGACGAAGAATTACTATTAACGACTTTTTGAACCCGATTCAAAAGTCGCACAGCGTCAGGAGCGAGACCACCAAAGGTATCAAACGCAAACGGGACAAACACATGTTGATTCTCCAGGCAGGCTTTCTCATGTTTTGCCATTTTGCTCGCCTCTGCCTTGAGCACTGCTTGCCCTACGACAAAGCCCTTGTCCTTGAGCCCGACAAGGGGGGAGACTCCAGTTAGATCTACACAAGCGTGTTTCCCCCCTTCCCATCCAAACACAAGGATGTCCGCCGGGCGTAAAGTGGACCTCCCTTCTAAGGGGTCAGTCTTACTGGAGCCTCCTTTTTGGCAGAGATCCTGGCCCGCTTAAGAACATCACATAACACATCTCTCACCCAATCATGCCGATATTTAAAACCTGGTAGCTCTTTACAGTGGATCGCGTGCTCGCCGAATGAATCCAAACACGCTTTGCGGCATACCGGACATGGCTCGTCAACTGGGAACAAAGGAATCATCAGTCGGTATCTAAGGATAGCACGGTATTCCACAGCCGACATGTGTTGCCCCAAGCCTTCAATAGGTAAGATAGAAAATCCTGAGCATGTGGGGCACGTAGACATTCAAACACATCTCTTTACCGAGGGAATAAAACAAACATTTATAGATAGAAAAACTGATAATTATATATTTCAGCATTTATAGATAGAAGTACTCAATAGTCAAGTAAGAAAATTTTTTTTGAACAAACAAACGAATCTAATAAGATCCAAGTGAAAATAGAGTCTTGATAATAAGATAAGTGAAAAAAATTTCTTTATTAGGTGTTTGAGTGTCTGAAGGGTCCCCATGCTCAGGAATTTTTGACCGTTATCCCGATTGAGGGGTTAGGACAATGCATGTCGGCAGTAGAATATAGAACCATTCTCAAATACCGGCTAATGATCCCTATGTACCCAGAAGATGAAACCTGCCCGCTATGTCGTAAAGCTTGTATGGATAAATATGGGGAGCACGCAGTTCACTGTAAAGAGCTCCCTGGGTTTAAATATCGGCATGACTGGGTGCGAGATGTTTTGGGGGACATCTTGAGAAGAGCTGAGATTTCTGCTAAGAAAGAGGCCTCTGTGAATTTCCTCACGGACCCTATGGAAGGGAGATCTACTCTGCGACCAGCGGATCTGCTCGTCTTTGGCTGGGCTGGGGGGAAACATGCTTGTGTAGACCTTACGGGGGTTTCCCCTTTGGTTGTTTTAAGGGAAAACGGGTTTGTAGCTGGACTAGCAGCAAGAAAGGCAGAATCAAAGAAAGTGGATAAGCACGCTAAAGCTTGCGCAGAGAACCAACATGTCTTTATCCCTTTTGCCTTTGATACTTTTGGCTCCCTAGCGCCAGAAGCCATCAACTTCTTGACGAGGGTTCAACGGGTTATCCACAGCAATTTTTCGACCCCAAGGGGGCAGGGGTTTGTGTTCGGGAGGTTGGGGTTTGCAATTCAGAAAGGGTTGGCGGCGCAACTTGTTGCCCGTCTACCTTCTGTTTTGATATAACTTAACAAGTTTTCTGGTTATATTAATAAACGAAAATTGTTTATCTAAAAAAAAAAAAATTAAATTGATTTTTTTTTAAAGGACTGCATCTAAATTGAATAACGTTAAGATATTAATATTATTAATCTTAAAAGTATAATAATTAATATTAATATAATATTAATATTAATATTAATTATGTTTTTTTATCATCAGTTAGTGTGATTATGGAATTGTTATCATGAAATGATGACATTATTAATTTTATTTTTTTGTATTTGGAACTAGTATCTGCACCTTTTTTTTTTGAAAGTTAACTAGTATCTGCACCTAAATTGAATAACGTTAATTAAGATATTATATATTAAAAGTATAATAATTAATTTAATATTAAATATGTTTTTTTTTCTATCATCAATTATTTAGGGTGTGGTCATGATCCTCATCACCACCATGACCCTCCATGTTAGTGCCATGTAATTCACCTCTAATCCACCATTTAAAACCACTACCCTAAGGGTGTGGTCATGACCCAAACCACTAGCCCCTTATTTATTTTAATTTATCCTTGTTTAAAGAAAAAGGAAATGATTGGTTGAAAAATGAAAAGGAGGACCATGGTTGCCATGGTTTAATCCATGCAAATCATGTCCCAACCATGACCCCCACACCCTATAGCCTTATTATTATGAAATGTTGAAATTATTAATTTTGTATATTTTTCGTATTTTGAACTACTAGAAGATAGAATGGATAGATGTATAACTAAGATTGTTTTTTCAGCTTTGTTCTTAAAATAAGTTTGGGAATGAATTAATATTAATGGAATCCAACGACTTATTTTAATCACATAAGATGATAAACCAAGAGCCCTAATTCCTTATCACATATACTTGTGATTACGACGATAACAAGTGGATAGAATATAACCGATAAGAATACTACCGAGTTTGAAAGATAGGATACTAAACTAAAAAACAAAACTCGTCAAACAATTGGTCTATCTGCCTATTACCATCCTAGCCTACATGCAGTAGCGGACTCAAGATTATTTTCTGGGAGCATTTGGAGGAATTAACCGAACTCTTAAGGGGGTGATCAAAATTTTTACCTAAAAATGTATGTAGATCTACCGTTGCCTACATTATTCCAAGAAATTGTAGGAACTTCTCAACTTTGAGATATGGCGAACTGTCCCTGCCACATTTGCAACTTGCAAGTGCAACTTCCAAGAATCTTACTATAGAAAGGTATTATTAAGGCTAAACGTACATCTCTTTACTTAGCATACCCCTACGTGAGAGCGATACTAATTTTAATTAGAAAAGTCAGTCTTGTGGGTTTGTTGAGTTAAGTAGTTAATTTTACATAATATTAAGGGTATTTTGTGCCAAAAGTTAAAATAGATATAGACGCGGGTGGTGTTAGTTTAACCCTTGTGTGTTCTTAGTGTAAAGTTTATAATTAGTGTTGATATAAAAAAAACATCCAGCTAAACTACAAAAGATTACCTGAGTCAATTCGAGTTCCTGTATCTGAAATGATTAATTGATTATCAGTTTGGTTTCGTACTCTCGTGTTTTGGTTATAAAACTTCCCGTTTCATGTGAGCCGTGAGCTTGTAAACACAACTTGTTTAACCTTCGTATATAAAAGAATAACTACATGTGTATCATATGTTTTACACAACTTGTTTAATGTTCGTATGCGAAAGAATAACTATATGTGTATCATATGTTTTACAGAAAAACCAAAGACATATACTTGGTACACATTTTTCTTTTCTTTTTGAGTAAATTGCCATTTTAGTCCCTGTGGTTTGGCTCATTTTGCCAGTTTAGTCCAAAGGTTTCATTTTTAACATCTGGATCCAAAAAGGTTTCATCGTTGCCATTTTGGTCCTATTGACTTAACTCCATCCATATCTGTTAAAGCTGCCAAGGGCATTTTTGTCATTTCATTTTTCCTGCTAAAGCAATTAAGAAAAAATGGTTAATAAAAGGAAAAATGAAATGACAAAAATGCCCTTGGCAGCTTTAACAGATATGGATGGAGTTAAGTCAGTTGGACTAAAATGGCAATGATGAAACCTTTTTGGATCCAGATGTTAAAAATGAAACCTTTGGACTAAACTGGCAAAATGGGCCAAACCACAAGGACTAAAATGGCAATTAACTCTTTCTTTTTTATTGGTTATTGTGTAACAACTTTATGGGTATGTTTGGCAAAAGTAGCTGGTAGCTGAAAGCTAGTAGCTGTTGGCTGGTAGCTAGTAGCTGTAGCTTTTTAGATATATTTGGTGTTTGGTAGAGTAGCTGAAGCATTTAATAAAATGTATAAAATGACCAAAAAGGACATAACTAAAAATTTAGAAAGTTTGTGCATTAAAAAGTTCCTTATTTTTAGTGGTTAAAATAGTCATCATTCCCTAAAAGCTTGTAGCTCCTTCTAAACGTTACCAGTAGTAGCGTTCAACCAAAAGCTTGAAGCTCCTAACCTAAAAGCTTAAAGCTCCTTCAACCAAACAAGACCTTTTTATTGAGTATGAGCTTTTTCTTAAAAGCTTAAAGCTAGAAGCTTCTAAAAGCTCCATGCCAAACATACCCTATATGTTATTGTGTATAACCAACTGTATACATTTATTTTCGATGAGTTCAGTGGCGCAGGTTAGATGGGGGCCGTGGGGGCGACCCCCGAACTTTTTGGTCAGTAGTGTTATATATGTAGCTTACGTATAGAAATTTTTGGGTATATACGTTTCCGACCCCCTGGTTCCATAGAAATTTTTGGATATATACGTTTTCGACCACCCCCGGTCGGAATCTCAAGCTTCGTCAGTGGATGAGTTGCTGTGTGCAACTGTTTAGGCCTACTCATTTATGAAGTCAAAATGGCTTTTGTGATGTCGTGGTCTTGTGGGTCGAGAACTCAAGTGGGTGTGGATGCTTGTTGTGGGTCAATGGGTCCTTTTGGTGCAGTTTGTAAAATGTTTGTCGGGTTGATTTTTTGATTTTATATAGAATCTACAAGTAATTTAAATCTTTAAACTGAAGAATTACCATATTTGAAAGTACTAAAATATCATAATCTATAATTTAATTAGCATCCAGACAATTTTTTTTTTTTACTTTTTTGTAATGAAAATCTTGGAACTTTTATAAGGCTGGAGGGTATGAGCTAGCTTTAAAGGCATGTGTATTTTTAGCATCCGAACATTATATATTCTTACTTCGGTTACTTGTACATCATCACGACAACTCGCCTGTTTTAAAGGCATGTACATTTGTGCTTTAAGCCTTTAAACATTATCATGACAACTAGGTCTAGAATAGAGTTTTATCGAAACATAGATAATAATAGACACATAGCAACGAAACAGAATTGACTAATTCCGTTTTCCAAGTTTCAATCCCAGAATTATGGATACGAAAACAGAACTGACTAATCAACATATGCTCTGATACCACATGTTGGTTCAGTTCTGTTTGTGCATGAAGGAAAACTGTAAAACATACCTGTTATGGCAGACAGTGCGTTGGAGAATCCAGCAATGGAATTCGACATGCTTGTCATCGTGATCTGGTTCCTCCTTAGGGTGCTGACTGATGATGGGGACTTAGGAAACCGAAAAGGGTATCGGTTAGGAGAGGAGGTCGTTCGTGATGATGTTATGGCTAATGGGGTGTGTGTAATTGTGTAACTGAGTAACCCCTTAACCTCCACATAACTCTCCTTATATAAGCACCCAGGAGGAAACCTAATGTAACGCCCTGCTTTTTCATACTTTCCATAATTAGAAAGCTCGCCTTGTAATGCTATTTTTGGAAATCTTGTATTATTGTAGTCGTCTTTTCGTTGTAAAATCCGAGACTTGGATCATAAATAAAATTCGTATTTCTTTAAATTCACCATCTACATATTCATACATGTTCATACGTTCGAATTCATTGTACATCGAATCCTTATTTGTAATTCATACTTATACTTATTCACGATGCATGTCCATGCTTGTTAATAATATGCTTATTTATACAACGGTTAATCATCTAATATGTGACATATACTTGTCACTTACAAACATGTTACATACTTGTACATTACACTTTTTACCTAGTTAAATCATGTTTTATTTCATATTTCACCTTGTTACAAGTTAGGGGAAACATTGTTGCATATTATTACACAACTTAATTAACAAAATTACTCATTATAATGTTTTAAAAATAAAAAAAAATAATAAAGAAATATGGCAGCCCCAATTCAGCAAAATTCAGCCCCATATAGTTGGGTTTTGTGGGCTAGTTTCAAGGTGTAACCCCTTCTAAACACTTCCAAAGCCCAACCCATTGAAACCCTAATCCTTCCCCCTATAAATACCACTTATAACCAGCCTCCCTACCACTTTTGCAACACTAAAAACTCTCAAAACATCCTCCAAACCGTCGCTGAAAGCAAAGGTTCGAGCAGATTGACACCCCTTCACGAAAATGAGCATAACTCACTCAATTCTTATCTGATTCACTTGATTCTTTTTCCTACTTGCTTGGATAATCATGGGGTTCGATTCCTAGACTTCTCCTTGGAGAAATCAGACCTGGAAATGCCGCGAAATAGTCCATAAACTTTCTGTTTGATTTTTATGTTCTTCAAAACATGTTTAAACCTATGCAACTTGTGTCTAACACATCTCATGCCTATGTCCTAATGCTTATAACTTATCCCATGGTTGGTTAAGCTTAAAAACAAGGTTGAGACATTTGAAATCAGAGGATTAAACCTCATAAACTTGGTGTTTTGTCTAGGGTTTCAACCCACAAATCATGTCAAACATAGTCTTTGATACATGAGTGATTATGGAACAACTTGGGTTGTCCAAACATACAATCCTCACATGATTTGATGATTTCTATTAGTTAGTTTACTTTACATACATGTAAAGACCTTAGTTCATGACCCTCCTTGGTTGTTTTTACATCAAGTGTAGTGGTGAACATCAAAGGGGTACCTAAATGGAAGCCTTGTCTTCCTACCCCATCCATGACACCCATGACTCAACTTGAGGTACCTAAATGAAGATGTAATCTTCTACCTCTTACTTGAATACTTGAACATTTGGACTTAATAATATGTGTATAATATACGACCTACATACTATCTATGTACACTCGAATCTTTGATGTTGAAATCATATTCATTTGTCAAAGTAGTAGGTTATCATCTAAGGACCTAAACCTTGTTATGATTCTTATGGGTGTTCAACTCATAAAATCATTATAACCCATGAGGTTACCAAGTGTCATACAAGTGTTATGTGTGAAGATGAATATTTTGATATAATATTTTCATGTCACTTTCATTCCAAATCTCGACTCTAAACATGCTTGAACTTAAACCCTTACGCATTCAACCTTCCAACCTCGGCAACTTTGTCACATTGGATAATCGGAAAACATATGCAAACTTTGTGAGTATACTCGTATTCCCCTTTTACTTTTATCACTTTTGGGGTGTAACATGTTTTATCTATCAACAAACTTACACATGAACATTTTGCTTAAACACATGAACATTCCTATAACATGCTTGTATACGTGATGGCTTGATACTTTAAACTTGGGTGATTCTTATGTGTTGAACTTATCATTAACTTCGTACGAGCCAAACCGTGACATATGTAGCGCTACAGGATTAACGACCCGCCCTTTATCATCGGTTATGTCATGAGCATATTGCGTTTTCTTGGTTTGATATGTTAGACACATGCCATGTTTAAATGTTTATCTTGAATCACATGCTTGCTATCAGGAATTGTTCAAAACTTATCTTTTGCTATGTACGTATCAAACTTGTATACTCGCCTTTGCTTTTGCATTGAACTTTATTTTAACATGTTACAGGTGGATGTTGACGATGCATGGAATCTAGTAGGATGCTTAGATACACACTTAGAAAGAATTGTATTTGTATTGTATCATTTTATTATTCATGTTGTTGTACTTTGTTTCAAAACCTTGTACATGATTCTTTAGAAATGAAATGAAATGATTATTTAAATACTTGTCACAATTATTAGCGTTATGATGTCTCGAGCAATCTTCACACTTCGTCTCATCCCGATGTTTCCGCCATTGGTTGGGGTGTGACACCTAATTAGTTAATAAGGGTAATATGGTCCATCAACAATTACCAACTAATTATTTAATATGTTCTAATATATTTTGATCTCTATAATGTAAATGATTATGATGGCTATAGATTAAATATTAATACGTAACATATTTAATCTTACATTCTCCCACTTAGCCGAGTAATCATTTACTATGAGTATTAGATAAGCCTGATCAGGAGTTAACACTCATTTTAGCCTTAAACAAGTACTATAGCAGAAAAATATAGCCGTTGAATCATTATGCGACTCAGGACCCCCATTAATCATACTATAGCCTTAATTTAAAACCTAATCGTCATGATCAAAAACGCGTAAGCCCTTTGTTTGACTTGTAACTTTATTTGTCTATATGCCATTATACCGGTTGAACATATTCTAACAGACATACAAAATCAAACTGAGGAAATTACAATATGCTCAAAGAAGGTCTTTACTAAATCCCATATTCCGAACATGTTCTTCGTAAACCTTAGGAGGGAGACCTTTAGTCATCGGATCCGCAAGCATATCCTTAGTACTAATATACTCGATACAAAGATTATTTTCCTCAACTCGTTCACGTACAAATAGATATTTCGTATCGAGATATAAACCAGCTCCAGTCGAACTGTTACTGTTCGAGAAACTAACGGCAGCTGAATTATCAAAGTAAAGCTTCAATGGTCTAGAAATGGAATTAACGATTTTGAGTCCAGTGACCAGGTTTCTAAGTAACATTCCATGACAGGTTGCGTTGTAAACAGCAATGTACTCTGCCATCATTGTGGAAGTTGTGGTCAACTGTTGTTTATGACTCTTCCATGAGATAGGGCCGCCTGCTAACATAAAGATATAGCCCGAAGTGGATTTCTTGTCATCTTTGCATTTGGCAAAGTCAGAATCAGAATAGCCCACCACTTCTAAATGATCACTTCTTCTATAAGTCAGTTTATAGTCTTTCGTCCCTTGCAGATATCGAAGTACCTTCTTTGCATTTGCACTGTTGCATGTTATATCGTGTAAGGACACGATCTATGTAAGCCCTTTGGGACAATCCTAAGATCCCTTTATTTCTATCTCGGTGAATTTCGATGCCAATGACGTAAGAAGCATCTCCGAGATCCTTCATGTCGAAGTTATGCGAAAGTAACCGCTTCGACTCATGCAACATGTCTAAACTATTACTTGCCAATAGAATATCATCTACGTAAAGGACAAGTATAGTAAAGTTACTCCCACTCATCTTGAGGTAGGTGCATTGATCCACTTGATTCTTCATAAAACCTTGCCTCTTCATGACTTCATCAAACTTGAGGTACCATTGACGTGATGCTTGTTTTAACCCGTAAATGGATTTCTTCAACTTACAGACTAGATGCTCCTGACCTTCAGGTTTAAAGCCTTCAGGTTGTTTCATGTAAACATCTTCGTCCAAATCTCCGTTAAGGAAAGCAGTTTTGACGTCCATCTGATGTAGCTCTAAATCGAAATGAGCTACTAGGGCCATGACGATCCTTAATGAATCTTTACGAGAGACAGGTGAAAACGTCTCTTGATAATCAATTCCCTCTTTCTGAGTGTAGCCCTTTGCAACCAATCTCGCTTTGTAGCGTTCAACGTTCCCATTCGGATCCAGTTTTGTTTTGAACACCCATTTGCATCCTACGGGTTTGACTCCGTTGGGTAATTCTACCAAATCCCAAACGTCATTTTTCTTCATGGATTCAAGCTCATCAATCATCGCTTTATTCCATTCAGAAGACTGATCACTGCTAATGGCTTCATTGTAAGAGATAGGATCATTGAGCTTTCCGGGATCCATTTCAGTCAGGTAGGTAACATAATCATCCCAATTAGTAAGCCTTCTTTGCCTAGATGACCTCCTGAGTGGATTATCGGGTACAGCGTTTTCTTGGTTTTGAGCGTCTGATGTGCCTTCGTCATGAGGTATAATGGGTTCTGATTGTAGATGTGAATTTGGAGTTGGTGCAGTAGCTTCAGGTGCAGTAGTTGCATTGGGTACAAGAGGAGTAATCGGAGTAATGGTAAGCGACGAGTCTCTCCCCCCCGCGTCTTGTACTTCTTGCAATTCTTCATAAGGGTTGGTACTGCTCCCACTGACCTTGAAATCCTCCAGGAACGCGGCACGCTTGGTCTCAACAATACGGGTGACATGGGAAGGACAATAGAAACGATAACCCTTAGAGTTCTCAGGATACCCGATAAAGAAACAGGTAACTGTTTTAGGGTCAAGTTTCCTTAGGAAAGGATTGTAAAGTTTTGCTTCAGCAATGCAGCCCCATACTTTCATATATTTAAGACTCGGTTTCCTTCCTGTCCAAAGTTCATAAGGAGTTTTAGGGACAGACTTAGAAGGAACTCTATTGAGTATATGAACAGCTGCTTTTAACGCTTCAGTCCAGAGGAATAATGGTAAATAAGTGTTGGCTAACATACTGCGTACCATGTTCATAAGGGTACGGTTTCTTCTTTCAGCGACACCGTTCTGCTGAGGTGTACCAGGCATGGTGTATTGGTTCACAATCCCCTGGCCCTTACAAAACTCATAAAATGGACCAGGAGCTTGACCCACATCAGTATGTCTTCCATAATATTCACCGCCTCTATCTGATCTCACAACTTTAATCTGACGATCTAAGTGCTTTTCAACTTCAGCCTTATAATCTTTAAAAGTTGTAAGAGATTCAGACTTTTCCTTAATTAGATACAAGTACATGTAACGAGAATAATCATCAATAAAAGTGATAAATGAAGTATGTCCTGTTATGCCAGCGATTTGGTAGGGACCACTAATGTCAGTGTGAATGAGTTCTAATAAATTAGAACTCCTAGTGGCACCTTTCTTATTCGCTAATGTCATTTTACCTTTAAGACATTTGACACATGTTCCAAAATCAGAGAAATCGAGAGGAGGTAAGACTTCATCCTTTACGAGACGATTTAATCGTTCTTTTGAAATGTGGCCTAAACGCTGATGCCACAACATGGATGAAGTCTCTAAGTCTCGTTTCTCTTCCATCTTTGTGAGTGATTCATTAATGTTATATGACAACAAAGATTTGGAAAAGTTATCTTCTAGTTCTAATCTATAGAGATCACCATCCAGAACACCAGTACCATAAAGAACAGAATCATAGAGGATAGAGAGTTTGCGATGACCATGGGAAACAATAAAACCGTCCATGTCTAACTTTGGTCCTGATACAAGGTTCCGAGTTACCTCAGGAACATATAAGGTATCATAAAGTTTAATACATAAACCAGTTTTCATAACTAATTGTAATGTTCCAATGGCCTTCACTTCTAATTCTCGATCATCCCCAACCTTAAGCGTTCTTTGGTTTCTTTCCAGCTTCCAGATTGAAAGGAATCCCTGAGTAGAATTGGTAACATGAACCATAGAACCAGAATCAAACCACCAAGAATTAGCAGGAACACTTAAATTATAGGACTCAAGTATCATAAAATAATCGTTACCTTTCTTAGCCAGCCACTCCTTAAAGTCAGGGCATTCCTTCTGCATATGTTCTGTCTTTTTACAGAACTTGCAGCGGATACTGCCTAAGGACTTCTTAGAGCTGGAAGGTGCACTTGTATTATGATTAGGGTTAGGCCTTTGGACTTTTGAAGCATCCTTCCTCTGATAATTGTTCTTCCTTTTCTTAGAATTGGAGGTAGTGAAGTTTGCAACATCAGAATGGCGATCCATCCTCATACGCTCTTCCTCCTGTACGCACATAACGACCAGTTCACTCATTGTCCATTTGTCCTTCTGAGTGTTGTAATTGATCTTGAATGCTTCAAAGGACGAAGGAAGCGAAGTAATGATGAAATGAACAAGGAAACCATCACTGATTTCCATTTCCAGCCCCTTCAGCTTATTGGCCATGTCGTTCATCATCATGATGTGCTCGCGAATGCCGCTCCTCCCATCATACTTAGTTGTCACCGGCTTGAGAATAAGGGTACTAGCGTGTGCTTTAGACGTCCCCTTGAACTGCGCCTCCACAGAAGCCAAGTAGGTTTTAGCATCTTCAGAATCAGGAATAGCTCCCCTGATAGCATTGCTTATGGACTGCTTCATAAACATGAGACACATGCGGTTACACCTAGTCCACTTTTCATGAAGTATCTGCTCAGCAGCAGTACTCTGAGTGGTAAGGTCCGCAGGCTTATTCTCCCTAAGAGCGTAATCGAAATCCAACAGCCCAAGCGTAAGCATGAGAGCATCCTTCCATGCAGCAAAGTTATCACCAGTCAAAGATGGAATTCCCTGATTGGGCGCTGATAGTGGAAATAAGATGAGCAAGTTATGATACTAAGGAAGAAGTCTTAATGTGATCTAAGGGCACGTTAAACTAAGGCAGGCATAAATAATGACCATTTTACATTATGAAACTGTGATAATGTCTATTACTAACATCAAAATAATAGACTTAGTTAAAATTCTACTTAAACGAAAACAAAACAGCTTTGGCCAGAAGTGTAATCATTTAAGCATATGTGCAAAGTGGTTGTAACAAATCAGCTTTGGCCAGAAATTGAAACAATCACTTTAGTTATGCACTTGTTAAGTATGCCATCTATGAAAGAATTAAATCAGCTTTGGCCAGATATTAAAACATTCATGCTTATGATGCACACTTAACATAGCTTTCGTAATACTTGAATGATAAGTAGATGTATCAAGTCAGCTTTGGCCAGAAATGATACATCAGAAGCTCATTCAAGTTAAGCTATTTTGGTTTTGCAAAACATTACATTATCTGATTCTGATTATTTAACTAAATAATTACAAAACCAATTATTTAATAGCAAACCACCCGTTAGCGCGGATCGAACTGAGTTATGAGGTCTCGAGTCATGATGAGGTCTCGAGTCGCAACCACGGTCTCGAGTCACAACCTTATGGTCTCGAGTTATGACATTATGGTCTCGAGTCGCAACCTTTGTCTCGAGTTATGACGTTATGGTCTCGAGTCGCAACCTTTGTCTCGAGTGATGACGTTACGGTCTCGAGTCGAGACCTTTAAACTCTTATTATTTCGAGTCAAAATCTTATGGTCTCGAGTCGAGATCTGTTGGTCTCGAGTTGTGAAGGTTTTAAGGACCTGATGATTTCGAGTCGAGACCCTATGGTCTCGAGTCGAGACCCTATGGTCTCGAGTCGAGACCCTATGGTCTCGAGTCGAGACCCTATGGTCTCGAGTCGAGACTGATGGTCTCGAGTCGTAATCTGATGATCTCGAAGCTTCCTGTCAACAGCTGTTAATTGTGATAACGTAACCGAAAATTCGAAATCTAAGGGATTATGAGATATTATTTCCTGTTTTAAGATGACCTAATTTTATCAACATATTTCGAAAAGATTGTAACTGTTTATCTAATAACAGTTTTCTAAAATCTTTAGAGGAGAAAACAGATCAAAAACAGGAAAAACACTTAATAATCCGGATCATATTCCAAAACATAATAGAATTTTTGAATTTTCATAAGAACATGATGAACCCTAAAAAATAAAACATAAAATTCTGGAACCCGAAATCTGAATTTTAATAATTTTTCTAAACAGATTTCGGTTAAAACATGATCCAGTTAATTTCGAATGAACATATGATTAATCTTTTCCGAAAACAATGATCTCGAGTGGACATGACCGACTCGAAACCGGCTGTTAGATTCATAAGGTTTCAAAATTCCGTTTTCCAAGTTTCAATCCCAGAATTATGGATACGAAAACAGAACTGACTAATCAACAAATGCTCTGATACCACATGTTGGTTCAGTTCTGTTTGTGCATGAAGGAAAACTGTAAAACATACCTGTTATGGCAGACAGTGCGTTGGAGAATCCAGCAATGGAATTCGACATGCTTGTCATCGTGATCTGGTTCCTCCTTAGGGTGCTGACTGATGATGGGGACTTAGGAAACCGAAAAGGGTATCGGTTAGGAGAGGAGGTCGTTCGTGATGATGTTATGGCTAATGGGGTGTGTGTAATTGTGTAACTGAGTAATCCCTTAACCTCCACATAACTCTCCTTATATAAGCACCCAGGAGGAAACCTAATTAGTTAATAAGGGTAATATGGTCCATCAACAATTACCAACTAATTATTTAATAGGTTCTAATATATTTTGATCTCTATAATGTAAATGATTATGAAGGCTATAGATTAAATATTAATACGTAACATATTTAATCTTACATAGAGTTTTATCGAAACATAGATAATAATAGACACATAGCAACGATACATTGTGAATTCTATAAAACATCATATTTTGAAAGTTATTGGAACCCTTTAAACACTATCATGACAACTAGGTCTATGAAGAAACACGTAACTAATTTGGTGGTTAATTAGTTTGGTTTATGTTTCTACCATAAGGGTTAATCTTCTTATCAGTTTCTGAGCTCCTTGGCGATTCGTTAATCCTGCAAAACAGAACACCGTTAGCTCGTTAAGAGGGGAGTATGGGGGTTTCCCTCTTAACCAGACTCCGGCGTGAGAATAAGCGACTGCTTTGAGGAGATAATCAAGTATTAAGAGTGAGAGTAGAGGGAATGGAATGTTTAACCTGTGAACTGAGGTCTCTATTTATAGCCGGAGAGGTGTAAGAGGATGTGGGCTGATGGGCCTTGGGCCGGAAGGCGACAACATAGCGGATATGCTCCTTGTCTCCCTGGTGTCGACCGTTAGTGGCTTCTAGAAGTTCTCCGATGCTGGCGCACTGTGGATGGAGCCACGTGTCACTGTTGTCGGCCTTGTTGTCCCTCTGCCATCAGCAGGTAAGTGGAGATCATGGGGCAGGTGTCTTTGCCCCTTGATTGGTGCCACGTAAACGTCCTTTAGTACTTTCTGTCTTCTGCACATCAGGCGATCGTGGAGCACGATTGAGCAGAGCCTGAAGGACGCGGATTGGCCCTCTTTCTCTGCCACTTGTACCTTGTGAGCCTTCTGCAGTAGATCTGCGCCGGATCTATGCGCGGCCCTTGCTGAACACGGAACTAGCTTGCGCATGTTGCAGGTAATTGGAGGCTCTTGTTCAGAATGCTAAGTGTCGATATCACTATTCCTTCGTGTTTAAACCTTGCGCGAGGTCCATCTTTACTGAGGCAACCTGCGCGAGGTTTGGATTGGACATCTTAGTGATTAAGGAGTATGGTCCTACGCGCGACCTGGAAGAGGGTCTGCGCGGCTTTTTAGGACCATACCCCTTCAGTCTATAATATACGTTTTTAACATATTGAGTGTTTTACTAACTATTTTTTCATAGATAACTTTCGTTCGCTAAATTCTTTTTTAAAAAGCTAAATTGTCGTTGCCTTTAAAAACCTTGTAAAATATCATTTTGACCCTCTCGAGTTTTAAAAATTTGAGTTTACATATATCGTTTCTTTCCTTTAAGAAAAACATTTTTTACGTGCACATTTTATATACGTGTCGGTATAAATTCGAGTTGGTCTACGTTTTGATGTAAACTTTTTTTCTAGAAACGAGTCAGATTAAATATAATACGTTTTCGTCTAAAAAACTGATTCTTACGTGCATAGTTTTATATACGTGTCGGTATAAATTGGAGTTTGTCTACGTTTCGACATAAACTTTTTTGAGAAACAAGTCAGGTAAAATATAATACGTTTTAATGTTTTTATGTACGTATCGTAAATTTAGTTTCGAATCGAGTGTAGTCAAATTGTAGTTTCTTTTTTTCTTTCATTTTTAAAATCTCTAATTAATATCTTATGATTATACATATCAATTTTTCTTATGTTTTCTATGTAGTGAGTCGTGTTAAATATAATACGTTATGATTGTACGGTATAAATTCCATTTATTTTACGTTTTGATCCATTGCAATATTTACATAGGTTACATTGAATTCAACCGTATACGTTGAAACACGTGTTTTCATATGGTTAATTATCACATAACGTTTGACCTAATTTATTCGATATTTGTAATGTATCCGCACCATAACATACATAGACGTTTTTACTATTACTACTTTTATTAAAAAGGAAAATCAGATAGGAGTTTTGATTAAGAAATCGTGATTCGTCCACTTGGAAATAGCCTACAAAAGAATAATTATAAGAATTAAAGTAAAGTAAGGATGAAGCTATAAAACAATTGTATATGTATCAAGTTGTTGATATAAATACGAGGTGGGAGGATTCGAAGTCAAGTTGAGGGATAGTGGACCCCTTTTACTTTGTTTTTATTAGTTTCAATTTCAATAATAGGCACATTTTTTAGTTTGTTTTTATTAGGGTAGACGAGCCATCTTACTTAAAGGCCAAGATTGGAGAACTTGCTAGTCGGTTGTTAAGGTGGGGACTAGCGACTACTCAGGATTAATCGGATCGGGTTTTTATATGTAATTTTCAGTTTTATGTATACATATACACATTTTTATATGTAAATATTTTAAGTAGCTAGTTTTTAACTCTTCTCAACTCATTTTTTTAAAGTATACAAGATTAATTGTTGGAATTCACATGGTTTGGTTGAAAATTGGTCGGAATTTAAATGTTTTGGCCGGAATATACAGGTTTTTTGACGGAATTTGGCCGGAATCGCCGATTTTTGGCTGACCAACTAGGCCCGACTAGCGATTAATGGACAGATTAACGAAAAATTACTCACTTGTTGGCCGACTAACAATTAATCGCCGACTAGTCGCTATTTTTACAACACTGCCGATAGAGGGGACATTTACAGATTAGGACCTGAAATCGATAAGACCGTCACCACTCTTTAGGGTAGGCCAAGCCAGTGCCCAAAAATAGTTGTTATTAACCGCATGCTGAAACCCCTTTTTTGACCGGTTAAATGCCCCATAAGACCATTAGGGAGTTTTTAAATAGAAAAGAGAGGAAAAGAAAAAGAAAACTTTTGAATACTTACGTATAATTACCCAACCCTTTTACCATTTTAATTCACCCAAAATACAAACCATATGTTCTGTACCATTTTTCATACATATAAACCCTTCTACACAATTTTATACCCCATTTTTATTTATACTACAACATAGATAATTTCTTCAACGTTGAGCTCGGATTGTTCATATCACCAAGATAATAATATTTTCTGAAACAATAGTAGCATACAATTTTTTAAAGATCTCCTTGACCAAGTTGAAGCCAAAACCAAAGACACAGCAACATCTGGAAAAAAAAATATGTGTCACGTGATCATGAAAAAGGTCACCATATAGGCAAATGCATGTATTTTATATTTTTTTTTTCTATTTTGATGTTTTAATTTACTGTTTAATTTACTTTTTATTTAGAAAGCCCCTATTTAATTCCCCTAGTCCCTAAAAATTTATTCCAAAACACTTCTGGTTAACCATCCGTTAAACAGAAGATCTCACCAGTTGAGCTTACACCATAGTACAGATAGTCACAGTCTCATACAATTTAAATCAAACATACACCAATTTTCCCAGTTAAGATTTGTGACTTTTGCCCTATTCTTGACCCACAAAAAATTATATAATCTGATCTCGTCCTTCATTTTCGCCATACTAATATGCTTTCCTTGAAAGACCGCTTCGTTACGAAATTTCCAGATTACCCAAAGGATTACCTGGGTGATGACATAAACCGACTTCTTCCACCCGTTCGAACCTCTATTTTGCTTGTGAATCTTGGCCAAATCTTCTAATTTCAGAATGTAAATCGGATTTATCCTACACCCAGTGAGAGACAAAGTCCCAAATTTGACTTGTAAAACCACACGACCCGAACAAGTGCATTGCAGATTCCTCCTCATCGTTACACAAAACACAACAAACACAAGGAAGGGAAATGTTTCTTCTAATCAGTATCGTTTCCGTGGGGATTTATCTTGAATAGTTCCCCAAACTAAGAAATTCACATTAATTGGCGTCCAACTGTTCCACTCGAACTCCAACCCGAGATTTTGAAATATGATTGTCTCCGAATTTTATTAGTTAACATTTTAAATTTTAAGCATCTTTGCAACTAATAATAAAAAACTGGCTGTTGGCTCTCGTAATATTCGAATGAATTCATAAAAATCGTTAACAGGGAAAGATGTCCCAAATCAAGATCGACCTAAACAGGGTGTTGGTTTGGTTCTCGGTTTGTAGTTTAATTAAAAGTCAGTTTCTAGTAAGGTCTCTTTTACAATAGGTGGCCATTTTCATATTTGAAACCGGAAACTAAACTGATTATAAATTAAAGGCCTTAAAACGTTATAAAATTATATAGTTTTAGGATGAATGGTCTAGTTACTATGGTTTAATTTATTTTATGATCAAGCATCTATTTTATGATGGTGTTTTCTATTAAAAACATAACAATGAAATTACATGTTATTGTTATAAGACTAATCTCCAGTCTTATTCACGATTCATGGTTCGTTCTTCCTTTTGGGACTTTATGTTAGCTTGGACACCATAAACAATTTATCGACAAAGTAACTTGTTATATAACTTTCTTCATGACCTTATACCAATGGGGATCTTCACGGATGCATGCACGTTGGCGATGTGAGGATGAACATCCTCTTTCTCTCCTCCTTTCTCCCTCTTTCATGGTCTCCCACAAATGACGGTTATCCTTCTCTCCACCACATCGACAACAATGAGTTGCTATGCCTCTCATGAAGGTTTACAAAGGCCCTTTATGACACCCGTTGAAGATGCTATTAGTGTCAAATAGTCCTATTTCTTTGGTTTGATGTTACCTTAATTCTCTAGAATCATTGAGTGTGTATATAGTTGATGGCATGACTTAGCATGGCATGAATGAGTGTGAATGGCAAGCAAATTGTTACGATGTATAAATGAGAATAAAATATACATATAGCCTAAAATGATATCCTTTAGACAAATAATAATTAAAATAACAACAATAAGGTTGATGATAAATGGATGAACTATACAATTTGATGCATGTATCTCAACAAAACAATAGTTTGTACATGTCATTAAGGGCAATATATGTCTAGCAAACAACATTGGAATAAAATATATTTAGGATAACTGCAAAAGTAATCAAGTCTTATCATTTATCCAAATCTCATTGTGTACCCTACATCTCACACGTGTCAACCAATGAGATTCTTTAGCAAGTTTTGCAACTACATATAATTTTGTTGAATAAATAGGATGGTGATCGATTGAAAAATAAAAACCCTTTATACACACCTAAGTTTGAAAGTGGAGATCTTAAGTTCAAGCCTTACAAACAATATGAATTGAAAGAAATTTGTCGTTAAAAAAACATATATTTTAGTTTGTTTTAGTTACATTAATTGCTTTCTAATAAACCTCACTACTTGGAATTTAATAAATTTGGGTTGTCCATGACTTTATAGCCTAGTGACATTTTAGGGGTGGGATAAGGCTTTGGGACCAATAGTTCCTAGGTTCGACTCCCACAAAGGAGGTTTTTCTCATATTTATTGGGTTTCCTAGTGATCCAAATTTACCGTTCAAAAATAAATAAATAAATTTGGGTTGTATTTATAGAGTATAAACCGTTGCAATCGATTTGTGCAATAAACTAAAAAAGGTGTTCCAATAATAATTTATACATTCATCGAGAATCATGTGTTCCAATAAACAAATTAATTGCCAATTCAATTTTAATTTAAAAGATGTTGTCAAGCTAGATCTAAATTAGAAAATAATATGATCACTAATTATCAAATTTCTAAATTATATGATTACATAAGCATGAGATATCAAATAATTTGATTGTGAAAATAATTGCTTAAAAGAACGTTAAAGCACATCTTTAAAAAAAAAACCTATATGGTCAATTCACAAACATTTGCATATAATTTTAACACAAATACATTTTACCATATGCGTAGTTGCGTACCATGTGTTAAGAGCACGCCTTTTGTACATACCTTGTTTGCCATTTATATAAAGAACTTTTGTTATCCGAAACACTTGGGCCCATGAACTTCAATCTTATATCTTATCACTTAATGATATATACCTTTTTAATTAATTGATTTGATTGAGGTTATTTAAAGTTTAAATCACCTCCATAAAGAGAAGGTATTGGTTGAGCAAACAAAACGAATAGGACACTTTCACGATTTCTTCACGGACGTGGCTAAATGCACCTCCATATTTACTATTTATACCTCCTTTTCACGATTTCTTCAATATTTTTGTAAGGTTTAATCAATTTTTTGGTTCTACGATGAACCTAAAAAATTAAATCCAAGAACACCATGATAATTAACGGAATGCTTCAAGGTTATATTTTGACAAAAGATTTCATCAGTTCTATCAAGAACCTTGATTTCTCATCATAAACCAATAAACCAAAAATTGATTTCTTACACCTAGTTGAACCCTCCAAGATATGTTTTAAGAACTAGAAATCGATTTCTACAACGATTTCACCAAATCTATTGATGAAGATAGACACGAGATAGAAAAAAATCGATTTCTTTCACCTAATCTATTGATGAAGATAAAGTAGAAGTCACAGAAGAAGTCATTTATATACACGTTCAAAATTATTTAAAATCATTTATATACACGTACAAAATTATTTATTACGTAATCTGGTTTTTAAAAGGGAAAATTACAAAATTAGTCACTGACCAAAACCACTTTCAAAACTAGCAACCTCTCGCGTCCTTGGAGTGACGCATCATGCACATGATGCGTCTTTGGAGAGATTTCTGAAGCTGAAGCGCCCGGTGAGATTTCAGACATCTCCGACAATTTGTAGTCGTCTCCGGCGAGTTGCAGATGCCTCTGGAAAGGGTTGCAGACTTCTTTAGTAGCTTCAGTTGCAAACTTCCGACGCGTTGCAAGTTTCAGGTGAGTTGTAGGTTTCTGACGAGTCAGTGGCGAAGCTTGAGATTTCTGACCGGAGGGTCGGAAGTCACCGGACCTAAAATTATACCTAAAAAATTATAAAACCGGGGGTCGAAAACGTATACATCTAAAAAATTCTATACAAAAACTGCATACCAGACACTACTGAGCGAAAAGTTCGGGGGGTCGAGCGCCCCCCACCCCCAGCCCCAACTTTGCTACGCCCATGCGACGAGTTGAGGTCGTCTCCCACTTGAAACTTTAGAAAACTTCCCAGACGATTGAGATGAACTTTTCCAGCAAGTTGAGGTCGCACTTTCAATATCTCATGCGTCTGGGAGACGTCTGAAATATCCGGCCACAGACGTCTTGTCTCATACGTCTGGGGGAGAAGTTCTATGATGCGTCTGGGAGACGTCTCTGACAATATCTCATGTGTCTCCGGCCACGTGTCATTTTTTATTGGGTTCTAGTGACATAGCTCCAAAGATGCATATGATGTGTCGCTTCAAGAACGGGGGAAGTGACTACCTTTGAAAGTAGTTTTGGTCAATAGCTAGTTTTGTAATTCCCTTTTTTTAAACCAATGAACTAGCAGATTGGTAAAAAGGTTGTTTTAATTTATTTATTTTTTTAAACGGCAAGTAATGACGTGTCAACCACCGTGACACCGGACGTTGTGGTCAAGGTCGACTACCCGACCGCCGTCAGCCCCTTGACTCTTCACAGATGCGCGGAAACCCGACCTCCACCCGTCCGAATGCACGACAGTGGAATAATCAGTAAAATCTCGTCTCCCATCCAAGGTTGTTTTAATCACCCGTGTTTTTTAAACATGTCAACTAGTAGATCGGTAAGGCAGTGTACTTAATAACCTATCCGGTCTAATCTAACTCGGGTTTCCCTAGATTTCGATGCTTCCCAGCAGTGGCGGAACCAGAACGATTTAGTTAGGGAGTCATCATAAGCTTATATTCTATACTGGTTCAAATTAGGGGGTCCATCTCTGAGTCCGTTCTTCAAAAACTCAAAATTTATAAATAAAAGTTCAAAAAGTTCCGGTGACCGGAGGGTCAACGGACCCTCTTGACCCCCTCTGGTTCCGCCCCTGCTTCCCAATCACCTGTTTTTGAAAGGCTTCATTTTTTTGTTGGCTCCAGCCTAGACCACGTGTTCGATTGTTTGTCTCTTAATAAGAGTTTTGTTTCTAAGATTGCGTTTGTTTAATGTTTATTGTGTGGTTCACTGGTTTTTTTTTTGTTGTCGGCGCTGCTTCAAGATTTCCAACTATTGTTCATGAATACGTACTTAAATTTCTAGAAGACTTCAAATTTATGGCCTTCAAGTGTTGGCTGAGTCAAACCCATAGCCACCATGAAATTCAATTTGCTTATCAACTTTTTGTTTGCCAACACTATTGATGTGATTGTGTACCAAGAATTGAATAAACCCTATTATTATTAACATAATAACATCTAACTATAATCATTTAAAATTCATGTTTTATACATATTATCATTTGAATTGTTATTATTTGTCAAAATTTATAGATGACATTTTTCAATATATACTTGCTGAATATCAATTTCGTGTTATACAATGTAACTATAAATTATTATTTGAACAATAAAATAAAGTAAAATAAATTCACATGATCAACAATCAATACCTAAAGAAAAAATTGGAAACATTGTTCTTTAATCTCTACATACATAGGAGGAGTAAAGAAACTAAAGTTATTAAGGGGCTGTTATTTAAGCTTTTAATAGTTCAGATCTTTTGGTTTCGCGAGTAGACGTTCAAATGGTTCAGACATTTGCCTCTAAATGGTTAAACATTATATTGAGTCTGAATGGTTGACCTCTGATCTGAAATGGTCAGACATTTATATCGACTCTTAATGGTTCAGATTACTTACTGATTGAGCACTCTCGTTCAGAAGTTGCTAAACAACCTCTAAACTGACGAAAAAAGAAGATTAACCACCAGATTAGTGCAAAACGTCTATATAATATACTTACGAGTACCTCTTCCCCAGATTTTCCGCAGTTCGCTTAATCCAAATCATGTTACATCGTATATCAACTCGGTGTTATAAAATGTAACCTCTAAACTACATTATTAACAACCAAAAGTAGTCAAAGAAATTCACATGAACAACCACAAACTACAAACCAAAACCAAAAACAAAAACAAAAACAAAACCAAAAGAATAATTTCCAAATTTTGTTTTCTCAATCTCTACATACATACTAGATCAATCAAATTAAACCCTGAACCAAAGATTAACCATCAGATCAATAAACAAAAGGTCAATACAACATATGTAAATTATGTACCACTACTTCTTCACCAGATTTTCCGCAATCTGCTTCAACGAAATCATGTTACATCTAACAATAGTATCAACAAACACACACGTCTCCTCCTTAGTATTCTCAGCAGGCACATCCACCACATACGACTCCACCACAACAGTGCATCCGTCGCACTGCGACGGGTGCAGCGTGGTGACAGATCGGTAATTATTCAACCGATGGTCACCACCGACAACGCTAAAACTCATAACATGCCGCTCATCATCAAGTATTTCCAACCGCTCCGTACTGGATCCAGCTGGCAATCCAGACACAACATGTACCTTTCTTAAACTGCCGACATCACCATCACCAAGAATCACGTGACAACTTTTGAGAAAGTGTTTGTACGCCTGCGGGTTGTCAAACCTACGGACGACAGACCAGACAATATCCACTGGTGCGGATATTGTCTGGACAACTACGGATGAGCATCTGTTTGGACCAACGACATGAGTGTGGTGGTGCATAAGGTCTTCTGGGATGCATATAGATGATGGTACTCTCCATATTGTGGTTGTGGGGAGTGGTTGTTTGTGGTGGTTGACGGTGGTGGTGGTGGTGGGTGTGGTGGTTGTAGGGTGGATTCGTTGAATCTGAATGGGAGAAGGCATATTTGATAATAATTATTCAGTCTTGAGTTTAAACCTTTTTTTGTAGCGTGTAGATGGTGAATAATAGATATATATGTGTATATATAGATGGAGATAACGTCAGGAATGGGAGGCAATGTTGCAACTTGCAAGTTGTGATGGTGGAAAAGTTTAAAGAGGAAGAAACACAGGGATTACGCCGGTCATGCAAGTGGGAGCAAGCAAGTTGCATAATATTTTTTTCTTTTTATATGTATTTTCTTTTTCGGAATAATGGTTTATGGAATTATTTTATTTTTTCTGTGGAACATTAAGTTTTGCTTTGACAGGAGTAGGTGCCGGTCAGAACTCATATAAAAAGTATATGATATACATGAAAAAACGTATATTAATAATTGATATTTCATAGTACAACTATTTAAATTAAATTTTTAGTTAAATAAACTAGCATACTTTAGACTTTAGAGGAAAAAAGGTAGTTTAATGTTTAACCTAACTTAACGTAAGAAGGTCTCTATACTATATGCACAAAATAACTTATTCAGTTTTGAAATATTAAAATCACTAAACTTGTTTAAACAAGTTATTAGGACTTGCACGTTGCGGCGGGACTCTTAAACCGGACAAAAATAAAAGTAAAAACGTTGAATCATGCACAATACAGGGTGTTAACTCACCTAATTTAAACAGCGAAAGACAAAGCCTAAAAAAATAAGAACACAACCCACATAATAATGTTTTTAAAGTTGGATTGGTAATCAAACCAGTCTCCTTATTGGTTCACTGTACCGCTTTATAACCGGATTAAATTACGAAATTTAATAAATATATAAATACAAAATTAAAAGAACGAACTATATATAAAAATAAGTTCAATTTACACGAAGAATGTAATAAATTATATAGTATAACAAAAACTACAAATCAGAAACGAAAAAAATATAAGTCATTTATATAATATATGTGAAGATCATTTAATAAAAGCCTAGTGCAAAACAAAGTTCGGTTTATGTAATTTTTGCGTACCAAAGTTCGCTTATGAGATTTTTGTGTATTGTAACAAGTTTCGAACATGTAAAAATTTGATCTTAACAGTTTTTTCATGCTAAATAAGAGTGTTAGATTTAATGGTTTTTATCTTCTTTTTTTTTTTGTGTGTGTGTGTGAAATACATTATTATTGGATAATACACAAAATATTATCAAAGGAGGCAGTTTTATGGTTTTTGATGGTGGTACGGGAATCAGGAGAAAGTAGATCTATGAGCTAGCCATGCATGAATCTTTGGCACCACCGACTATGATGTTAGTGGGCTCTTTTTTGACTAAATATATATAAATTATTGTCCCTGTCCATTGTTACATGTAAAAACCTTTCGATCGACCAACAATCATCGTTACATGTAATAACCTTTCGATCGACCAACAATCATTCCTGCGAGCACTTAACCATGTGTCATGTTTTCTTATTTTAGACTAAGAAAATCAGAATCTGGTACATACGATTATGAATATCATATCTATATATAGACATTGGATAAGAGTGTACGTATATCCATCTAACAAAATTATAACAAACAAACTAAATGTAAAATGGACCGATAAACTTGTAAATAGGGGTGTTCAAAACCGGATATTCGAAAATACGGATATTCAAAACTTTCGGATACCAGATTTCATTATTCGAATTCGTATCCGAAATTTCAGATAATAAATCGGATATCCAAATATCAAATTTTTATCTTATTTTTTTTTTTACTTTTTTGATATTCGGAACCGGATATTTCAGATATCCGAATATAATTTTTCGGATTATTCGGGTATTTTCGGATACTTCGTATATTTTGGATATTCGGATAACCGAAAAAAAAAACAAAAATGAAGTTTTCGGATATCTGAAAAATTTTAAAATCACTATCCGAAATCGAAAATTCGGGTATTTCGGATTCGGATATCGGATATTTTGGATCGGATTTTCGGATACGGATAGTTTTGAACACCTCTGCTTGTAAATGTATATTCACTACTAGAAAAATGCTATTATTCCTACCAAAATTTCCTACGAATTTCCTACGATTGAAAATGGCGACACATTTCCTACGAAATTCCGACGTATTAGAAAGGGTCTTAGTTTTGTGACAAAAAAAGTGACAAAAAAAACGACAAATTGGTTTGCGTAGGAAAAATGTAGGAAATTTCCGACATCACTGACGAAATCCGTTTTCATTTTAACCATTAGTCGGAAATTCGTAGGAATCGTTATGCGTAGGAAAAGTGTCGGCAATTCCCGACGGGATTCCTACGGAATCCGTTTTCATTTTAATCATCGGTAGGAAATGCGTAGGAATCCAATTTATCATCATAATAAAATGAAATTACTGATATTAAAATATAAAGTTTTATTATTTATAAAAAATATATGTTATTTTTAAAATAAATTTATTAATATGCATAGTTTTTAATTAATATCCGTAGAAAATGTGTAGCAACGTACCGACACAATTCCTATTTTTCTTAATATGCATAGTTTTTATTAATATGCATAGTTTTTAATTATTATCCGGTCAATAAACGGATCTTGTCATCAAACATATTTTTCTTTTATAAAAATACAAGGTTATATCAGTTATTTTTCTGTGGACATGACCCGTTTAGTAAACGGATCTTGTCATAAAAATATACTAATTAAGCGCTTTACTTTATTTTTGAACAGACCAAATACTGTTGGGACCTGGAGAGTGAAAAAAACATATATGACGCATTTCGTAACGTTGTTGAGAATCAGTATAGAGACACCATGAGGGACTTGAGAGAAAAATCTAAAGAGAAAGCCAGAGACGCTGGATATGTTATAGGAGACAAGCACATATTCGACATAATTTATAAATATCCACCAGCTTCGGTCTCTAAGGTAGTATGGAAGCAATTGTGTAAGGTATGGGAGTTACATTCTTATTACTACTTTTTTATATACTAGTGATAATACCCGCGAATTTCGCGGTGTTGAAAAATGATATTTTTTTACTTTTAGAAAAAAAAAACGTTACTGATCATAAAAGAAACTGTACGCGTGAATTTATTATGGTCTATCCGCCAATGTCATACCTTTCAATACAAAGAAAAAATAAATATATATATAAGAGTGAACTTTATAATTTACATACAATTTTGAGGATAAGAAAAAAAAGAAATAGAAATATATGCAAACCGTAGGCTGTGAAAAGTTCAACAATAAAGAAAACGTCGGTTGAATCCTTCATTTGGTTGTTTGAAAGTCTGCCACCGTCGTTCAGAATCTTCTTAACCATAAGTGTTCTGTATTGGAACACAATCCAATTATTAATTCTATTTAATCCGATCATTGGAAGTAAACCTCTATTTTTACCTTGTAAACCTATTTTCAGAACCTCTTCTCATCCCTATTTCATCATTACCTCTCCAGGAAACCCGCTTGAAGTCGATGGAGTGCCGGTGGAGTGGCGCTTGATGACGCTGGAGTGATGTCTGCCGTCCTTCCAAAAATCAACCATAGTTGTCGTCTGCTTTGCCTCCCGCCATTCCATGTCCTGTTTGAAATGTGATAACATACAATTCACAAATAATTCAGAATCAAAATAAAGCAAATTTAAAAATAAATTTAAAGGCATTCAGTTCATGTCCCGTTTGAAATATGATACCATATATAATTATTTTCACCTGTTATCTAAGGTTATGGAGATTTGTTCATAAGTCCTCATAAATTACAATATTATTAGCCAGGCAATAACAACTTAGAAACCCTAATTTAACATTTCTCCTCCAGAATTCAATCCCGTATAAGAGCTGACTGCAAAACGTATCAAAAGTGAATAACTGATTCAACTATATGATTAAATAATTAAGTTGAAGTTCGTACTTGATCAACTCCTTGAAGCAGACGTGCATCGACAGGAATAACGTCACCTAGCTTATAGCTTAATACTGATGATGTCTCGAGGTATGCATCCTCTTCATTCCATTTCCCATTGCATAAAACCTAGTGAGGCCAAATATATTATATCAAAACGACGTTATTTAATGAATATAGAAACGCGTCAAGTGAGTTAAAATTATCTAAATCTATATACATATACATAACCCTCTAAAACATTATTTACATGTCAAAATGCTGGTATTACATGTTCAGAATCTTGCTAAACTCATGCAAAATCCTTCTCATATATAATTTGGTTTTAAGTTTTAAAAATATGTTGATGGAAGTCAAGAGGCTTACTTCTTCACGAATTTTTTGTACAACCGCAGGAGATAGTTGCCCATCATACGGCTCACCAACTTCACTTGCCTCTATGGGGGGAACCGGAGCATTTCTTCTTGCTACACCTCCAACCTAAACCAAATGATGACATATATGATATACCAACATTAGCCAGTGGTTAACTAATAATCTGCAGAAAGTAATAACAAACACCTGCATAAGATGTATATAAAAGCAATATACTGGTTAACTAATAATCTGTAGAAAGTAATAACAAACACCTGCTATGTATTGTTTTTATAATAGTTACCCTAAATCAACTCAAATTAACAAACAAAAATCACACAAATTAACTCCAAACAATCACAATATCCAGTACGAACAGGATACTGGTTCATCAGTGACACCTTACCAACCCTGAAAACCAAAGAAAACTAAAGTCAAAATCACAAAAAAAAAACAAAAATAAACTCAAATCCAAACCCTAATTTCACACACTCAACGTACGAACCCGCTGTCTCCGAGAACAATAACCTTGAGCAAAGTTCTTCGCAAAGACATGGTGAAAGAAACTGTAAACGATTTCAAATCAAGATTCCTATTTTATACCTAAAAAAACAGCGGAGTTTAACCAATTAATAACAGTGCCGGATCCAGGAACTTCTTTCAGTGGGTTCGTTTTGGTAGATTCTCACTATTTTTTCCGGATCATACAAAGTTCTTACTATTTTTTTCCAACCCGAGTGGGTTCATGTGAACCCATAAAACAGGGCTGGATCCGCCACTGATTAATAACCTCTCTTCGAGATTTAAAAAAAAAAACACAACAAAAAAAACATAGAGTTAATTAGCAAAACATAATATTGGTTACCAGACCGGAAGATGAAAAAAATAAAAATAAAACAGTCCTTATCTCTCATAACAGGCCATAGCTGACTCAAGATCTTCCGGGTTTATGTAAATTTCACACCCATGTTACAATATGCTTTAGCATACATAGGTCTTTCCAAAGCACCGAATATCCTCACTGGCATATCATGATTTACGGGTTATAGGCGGCAATAGTGAGGAATTTGATGGTGATCGGAAAGTCAAACCCTGACCGACCACCGTCTCCGGAACAACATTGAAATAGATAGTCGGTAGAATATGAGCCATTGATTTTTAATTGAGCCCTTTAGTGTTAAATCTGAATACCACGAATCAACCAAAAAATCTTGCAAAAGCTTATTAACAAAATCCTCTGTGGCAACCTCAACTACCGGAGAATTAATAAAAACGCTTGAATATCAATTTAATTTCTTACAGTTAATAACTTAATAATGAAGGGCCTAAATAAATAAATAATAGAATTAAAAAGGATGAATCATAAAAAAGTGGGATTGTGTTACTTGTAAATCCTTCATACACACCTCAAGGCTAGTTTATGAAAAGTGAACTCATCAATGGTCAAACATAAAACTTACTGGATATGATTTGGAGTTACTGCAGTGACTTGCATTGCCAACCACTTCGTTAATCTCGGGAACAGTTTCAAGCACAACATCAAGTTCCTACGATAAATCACAAGCTTTTGACAATAGAAAATGATAATCACGGGTTGGAGAGTTCAACCTAACCCAACCCAAACCCGAAAATTTTAGACGAACACGACCCGAACCCGAAAATCATGTCATACATATGAACCCAAACACGACCCGAATATTCGCCGGTTGACCCAAACCCGACCCATTCAACCCGAATTTATTTATTTATATATTTGGAAAATTAATATTTTAGAATTAAAATTAGCTAATAAAAACACAAATGTATATAACACAATTACGTTTAAATTATAAAATATTATGTTAATAATTTAATTTATGACATAAAACATATTGTAAAAAAATATAATATAATATAATATAAATGGGTTGAACGGGTCAACCCGAGCGGATTGACCCGAACCCATTTAGACTAAACCCAAACCTGCGAATTTCGTGTTATGTTCGTGTCGTGTTTTCGCATCGTGTCAAAAATTCCCACCCCTAGGTGGCAACCAACATTGTAAAGAAAAAATGTTAAATGAAAACTTAAATCCTAATTTCTTTTTCTCAAAAGGAAAAAACTCTTAAATCATACTCTCTATTGATGAACATGATTATTAACTTCAAACAACAATTGAGCTGTCAAACATCCATAAATATTGAAAAACATGAACAAAGAATTATGAGAAAAGAAACTACCATACCACCACTTTCCACCTCAATCTGATTAAACAAAAGAAAGGCCATATCACCACTCTTGCATGCCAGTTTGCTTAGCTTGCTCATGTAACATGAAAGTGACTTGTTAAAATGTTTGAAAATATAAAAAAAAGTTCCAACTTCTATGCATTACCAACTAAAGGATATCTATGAAAGTAGTAATAACAATCATAATGGCCAAACACAATAAATGTACAAAGTGCAAACCTGAGTGATCAAAGAGAAGTAGCCCGTAAAAAGTTGATAAGACCAAAATTTGTTTAGTAGTATAACCAAATACGAAAAAAGGTCCATGGATGAATTAGTTTAGGAGCATAATCATAAGCTAGATAAGACCACTCAAATATCCCAGAATAGAGGTTCAAATGGGTTGGTTGGGTGACAAAATTTTATAACATATTGGGCATCCCCACTTCCTGTTGATAGTGCAGAAGCAACTCTTCATTTCACCTGAAGAATAAAAGGTGCTACTTCAATAGTTATATTTTAAATATGATTAAAAAATACAGTTGCAAACTATGAAAGATAATTAAACATTTGAAATATAAAAGATTTAGAAGAATAATGCTTAATATGTCTGAATCTTGTAATCTCTTGTGATAAAAATGATTATCTTGTATGATTAAAAAAACATAATAAGAATATGACCTGCTGAAGAAAATGAGGATGTGTCTAGATACCATTCCTTTTTTTTAAATTAACCCTATCACATTAAAATATCTAAATCCTGAGAGACCTCTTGGTAGAGTTATGCAACTTAGTTTTCATTTTTAAAATATGAAGTATAATCCTAAGCCATCTTTAACTTCTATCGTTAAGTTTTTTTAATACAAACTTATGATTTAAAATGAGATAAAAGGAAAACGATTCAAACCGCCACAACCAAGTTGTTAGATCAGCCAGTACAGTTGGGTTTGTCATTCTCTGAAACGATATCGGTGGTTCTGGGACCCGTGAACACCCCTACTCACCGTCCATCCATCAGCGCCTCCTGAAAGTACCTAAATTGTTGTGAACCTGCTTATTACCTCACAATATCAATATCAATATCAATATGTGAAATTAAATACTTATTAACTCGAGTGCACATGTATACCTCCCGGAACTCCAATTCTGTAGCTAATTAAATACACCAACTTCGACTTTTGTTGACTTAATTGACTAAGTTTGACTCAGCTTTGACTGATCTCCAAACTTTCACTTAGTCCCTTTAGCAGCTCCCAACACTACCTCAAAAAACTAACCGTTCTGACACACTCATTTTGACCCACATTCACTCGCATTAAACTCCCTGTAGCGGTGAAGATATAGTCATCAAAACCAAGTTTGCTCATACCACACAACTCAAAACCAAGATCTACATACATTGACATAAATGACAAACAAAAAACATATATAACAACATATATTCTGTATCGTTTCAAGCGAAAAACGTTTATCTCGGAATCACAATCTGAAACAGAAAGAACGATTCAACGAACGACATATAACAAATTGTTTCAAAAGATTAGGTTACAGATTTAGAAAAACCCCCAAATCTAACTTTAGGGTTTAAGAATGAATTAAAACGTAAAAATTTTACTTAACGATTTAAAGAATATACGCAGTTAATGTGTGTTTATGCAATTATGCCTACAAAAAACACCATCAGATTGGAGATTTCAAATAACAATCATATGTCAAAAAATATGTTACCAGAGATCTGATATGATGGAAAACCAAAAAACCTAAAAATCGATTCAAGATATATCATAACTATACAATCGATTCAAGACATATAATAAATCTACAATCTAAAACGTTCAATCAACATCTACAAATCTAAAATCAATGTAAGAAAAACATGGATTGTTTAAAGAAACATACCGAATCAAAAGTCCTTTGCGACACCACAATATGCAACAGATCTTCGATATTTGAAGAACGATTGTCTTTGATTCAATTATTTATGGATTGTATTATGATTCAATTATTTAGGGTTTGTAATGTAAAGGCCATTTCATATATGGAAAATGAATCTTGTAAAATAATTAAAAGATTGAATCATGAAACAATGTTTAAAACATCATAGATCGAGAAAAATTAACCTAGTTGCTTGGCTGCTTCCAGTTGTTTCTAAAGAGATTTAGGATCGATTGCGATGAGGAAGAGAAAGAACAAAAAAAAACCCTAATCGAACTAACCGTATGTGAGAAGATGAAGAATAGAGAAATAAACATGATTAACAGAAAGAAATCGTAATCTAACCTTGTTGTTGAAGATTTCCAGTCGACGATTACAGATTTGGAATCTTACCTAGAAGATTTGGGGAGAAAGTAGACGGTTGTGAGTTGGAAGCGTATAGAAGAAGATGAAACCTAATCGGAGTTGCCGTATTGGAGAAGATGAAAATGGGAAACAAAAGGACGGGTTCTTTGTTTATATATGGAACGAAAAAAAAGGACCCGAATTGCTAATATGGATCCCGTGTCGGGTCATATCAAGGAATATGAGGAGATGTCCATTTTGGCGGGAAAATGAGCTATGGAGGCCCTAGTAGGTGGACATGTGTCCCCTAATTAAGGCTTTTATTAGGTTGTATAGATTCTATTGCTCTATATATGTGTGGTTTATATTGTACTTGGCACATAGTCTAGCCTTACACACATATATACATATATATATTTCGTTTCAGGGTTGGAACACCAAAAAATGGCTAAAAAAGTCAGAGAGCGGGAGAACAAACCGCAATAGCAAGGGTAGTGGTAAAGGTATATCCCGACATACCGGTGGATCCATAGGGTTTGATGAGCATCGCATTCGTTTGCTAAGCTAATCATCTTTATATAAATTAGTAAAAAAGTTGCGTCGAAAAATATAATTGTTTGTACTCAAATGTATTACGAAAATGCTTTTTAGGAAAGAAAATACGGCCGAAAAGTAAAGTGGATTGAAGTTTATTTTGATACCCATCTCAAAAAGGAAAGCAAAAAGAAGTATTGGGCCGGAGAGCTGGACATTAATAGTCTTGCGGGATTTGAGTTTATTTTTGAAAAATCAAGAGAAATCTATGTAAGTTATCTTTATCATTTTTGAATAATTAGAACATTAGCGTATTAAGTTTTAGTACAACAACTAACAATTTGTTTCCATAATTGTAGTTACGATACCGAAGTGATATGATCAAGTTGCATGGGTCGGATCTCAACCAACATCCGGATGATCTTGATGTGTGGGCGAGAGTGGCAGGAGATAAAAAGGGCCGGATGTTCGGGGTAGGATCTTCAGATCCTAATTTCGTGATAACTGGGAAATTGTCTACATCTACCGAATCTAAATTATATGTTGATGCTATAAGGTCACAAGAGGAGGTATTGTTTACTTCTTACAAAGTATCACAATTCTATAAATTATATAGTTTTTAACAATTATTAGTAGAAAACAATAACTTAGATTATTGACCCGTTTTAACAATTTAGGTTGAAAAAGTCCGAGTTGAAATGGAAAAGGAACTTGCAAATGAAAGGGATGCGAGACAGGAGTTGGAGCAAAAAGTGCAACAGATGGAAAAAGAAATGAAAGAAAATGAAGAAAAGAGGCAAAAACAATTTGAAGAGTTTATGAAAAAATTCCAGCCTCCCGTTAGTCAGTAGCAGTAGTTTTTTAATTATCCCGGATCTTTATGTTTAACAACGGTGATTTTGTGATTGAAACGGGCTCGGAATTTTTGTTACTTATTCCGAATCTTTATGTTTAACAATGGATGGTTTTGTAATTTAAACGTGCTCCGAATTTATGTTATTTATTTTTGTTAAATTTATATTCCGAATCATATTTATCAGTATGCATCTTTTAGCAGGAAAAAAGTAGGTATTTTTTTTTGTTTTTCCTGTTATTTTTTAAATGTATCCGTAAGAAATGTGTAGGAAAAAGACTCAACAGGTTTTGTCAAATTCCGTTGGAATTCTGTAGGAAAAAAAGATAGTTTCGTAGGAAATGCGTAAGAAAAAAGAATACATTATGTTAGAAGTGTGTAGGAAAAAAAAACAATTTTGTCTGAATTACGTAGGAAAAAGGAATACATTCCGTTAGAATTGTGTAGAAAACAAAACTAGTTTTGTATGAAATGCGTAGGAAAAATGAATACATTCAGTTGGAATTGTGTAGGAAAAAAAATATTTCCGTAGGAACTGTGTAGGAAAAAAAATATTTCCGTAGGAACTGTGTAGGAAAAAAAATATTTCCTATAGCAACTGTGTAGGGAAAACGAATAGATTCCGTTAGAATTGTGTAGGAAGAAAAAACAAATTCGTAGGAATTGTGTAAGAAAATTAAAATTTAATAAATATTATATAATAAATATAAATATAATTGTTTTAAGCATAGAATTTTAAAAAATAAATATTCTGTGGGAAATGCGTCGGAAAGTTAAGAAAATTTATTCCGTGGGAAATAAGTAGGAGAAATCTAACGAAATATTTGTGTTTGAAAGGAGTAGGAAAATCCGTAGGAAATGCGTCAGGAAAAAATTACCCACGAGCAGAATTCCCACGGCCCATTTTCGTGGGAAATCCGTGGGTAAACGCAGTTACCCACAGATTTCCCACGGAAATTGACGTGGGAATAGTAGCAGTTTTCTAGTAGTGATTATAGGTAAATCTCATACTAGTCGACGACGTGATTAGTGATGTTGAAGTTCATAAGTAATGTATAATATCAAGTACCATCAACGTGTTTTAGCAAAATTGACTAAATTGACTATGGATGATAGAAGAATTAACTTTGTGATTAAGCATGCTCAATTAAGGTAATCCAAAGACTGGTGACCTCATGGTAAGTCTCATCTCAAGTAGAGAAAAAACAAACCGTAAGTTTTAGTATGTAAGACATACAATATTGATTGGTATTCGAAAGATAAGTGATTGATATTAAATGATAAGATGTTACAATCTAGGTACTAATAAAATTAATTAATATATAAATAAATAACAAACCACAATTGTATTAGAGGGAAGGTTAACGTACAATATTCATTGACCTGCGATGATACGATATGAAATTACGTATGTTATAAAACTCAAAACCTTAATCATGTATGTTGAAAAAACATAATCACGCATGTTTATGATTTTTCAACATGCGTGATTATGATTTTTCACATGCGTGATTAAGAGAGCACGGGGCGGTACGTTATACTCGACCCATCACGCGTGAAACAATCACGCTACGCCGCCGCCGGTTGATGTTTAACGCGTGAAGTTTGTAACGCGTGGAATGTTTAACGCGTTGAACTTTTGATAATTTGGACCGTTTGATTTTTTTGACCGTTTTAAAACGGTAACATTCTTTAAAAAAAAAAACCTTTAAACCATTTATCTAGTTATATATCTCCATTTTAAACAATTTTACACACACCAATCTACATCTTTTAAACCCATTTCACACAATTTTTATATCTTTCTCAAATGGAATTCCCTACGGATTCGACGTTTCCGATGTCTAGCGGCAGCGATACCGAGTCGTCTTCCGACAACGAGACGCTAAAGTATTTTGTGTTGGTGTATAACGAGCTTTATGCCGAGTCGTCCCGCCCAAAGAAGAAGATGGTCGACCGTGATCGTATATATGCCAACGAAGTTTTGATGAACGATTATTTTGTGGAAAATCCGCTCTACAATGTCGAAATGTTTAGAGATCGGTTTCGTTTACCCAAAGAATTATTTTTAAAGATTGTTGGAGACATCGAAGCAAACGAGGAATGGTTTCAAGAAGGTTACGATGCGAGGGGCAAACCAAGTTTCACACCGATACAAAAATGCACGTCCGTCATTCGCCAACTAGCGACAGATAACCCTCCCGATCAATATGATGAATACCTAGCTATGTCGGAAAGAACTTCACGTGAATGTTTGCAATTTTTTTGCGACGCGGTCATTAAGTTGTATGCTAAAGAATTTTTACGTAAACCGACAAGCCACGACATCTCACGTATTTACGCCGCACACGAGGCTAGATGGCATTTTCCAGGGATGCTCGGTAGCATCGATTGTACACATATCGAGTGGAAAAATTGTCCAAGAGAGTTGCGAGGGGCGTATGTTAGGGGAGACATCAAAAGACCAACCATCATACTAGAAGCGGTGGCGTCGAATGATTTATGGATTTGGCATTCGTATTTTGGTGTTTCAGGTTCAAACAACGACATCAATGTGTTGCACACGTCGCCGTTGTTCCAAAGCATAACGGATGGTACCGCACCTTCCTCTCCTTTCTATGTTAACGGTCGACATTACAGACGAGGCTTTTATCTTGTGGATGGTATCTACCCGTCTTGGTCTGTTTTTGTGAAAGCTCCCTCATTTCCTGTCGAGGCTAAAGAAAAGACGTTCAAAAAATTGCAAGAATCGGCAAGAAAATATGTTGAGAGGGCATTTGGTGTTTTAAAGGGTAGATGGGGTATACTACACCGACCGGTTCGTGCGACGAGCAAGAAATCAATACATAGGATAGTGTATGCATGTATCATATTGCACAATATGCTGATCAAAGAAGACGGACGTGCAATATCCCCGGATTGGGTGCCGGATCCTCCTACACAAGTTCAAGTTCCACAAGATATCCATCTACAATTGCGTAACGAAGAAACTCACTTTCGGTTAAGATTCAATTTAATTGAACTAGTAGGTTCTCTAGGTTTGGAGTTTGATGATTCGGACGAGGAGTAGGTTTTTTTTTTTATTTTTAAATTGTATGTTTCTAGTATGTTAAATTGAAGTAGTATGTTTTAAATTTAATGAAATTTTTAATTTTAGTGTGTTATTGTTAATTTCTAATTTAAAATAAAAAATTAAAATAATTAGTGAAATTTATAATTTTGTTTTAAAATAAAATTAAAAATTTCTAATTTTAAAATGAAAATTAAAAAAAAAAATTGGGAGTGATAGAATTTCATCACTAGTGATACCACCCCGCCTACATTTCTATCACTAGTGATAGAATATTGGGTGATGACATGGCATGATTTGATTGGATAGTGGGAGTGATAGAAACTATCACTAGTGAACCACCCCTCATTCTCTAAGGTTTTGAGTTTTATAATGTGCGTAATTTCGTATCGTACGTTAAAGATATTAAGATATTGTATTTTACACTTTCAGATTGTATTAGATTTTTTTTTTGAGCGGTTTCACATTATATTAGATACATGCGTCTTTTCACAAAAAATAAAGGAAATGGAAAATTAATATTCGTTGAATATAACTATTTGAAGTTTGTGGTCATACCTCACATGATATTTGTGAGCATGTATATGACTTTGACCGGGATTTTGCGACAATTGTTATCTATGTAAACTTTTATTACGTTTGATTTCTACCAGAAAATATACCCTTATTTATACTTTTATGACGTTTAATTTTTCCTAGTAGCATTTCTTAATCAATGGATTAGCTATAATTGTTACTTATGGCGCATTGACGACAAATCCTATCGTAAATGAAATTCATCTAAATTATAGTCACACAAGGGGAAATATAAACCTTTTATGAGTTACAATGTGCATGTTAAGATAATAATAACTATTTAATCCATAGGAAATAAACAATTATGTGAATGAACTCATCACACGAGATTTGGTATTACTTTAAAATCTTGACTAAAACAATTGGTACATTATAAATTATGCCAACATATTCATGATGACCAGGTTCATTCACTTGGTTAAAAAAGGATTAGAATTGAAATATACAATTAATCAACTTGGCTTTCATACTTTCTTTTAAATTTTATATAACATAGATTTAATTCTAGTTGTTAATTTTATAAAAAAAAGCAATGTCTATATATTTGTACTTATAGATAGATCTACATATTCAATATCTATTTATAATTATATGTATGAGGTTATTCCTTGATCGTATGATTAACATGTTGCGTACGATGAATATTATTATGTAAAATTTTGCTTTTATATTCGGTGCTTCATGGGTAAACTAAACTTTTATGAGTTTTTTATAACATATAACACAGCGATAAAGAATTTGTAAAGGAAAGAAGAGATGGGCAAGAGAGTATCTTATATGATATGTTGGAGATAACAGCGGTCATATGATTTTTTTACAGGTGTTACTTTTTGAAAAATATTCAGTAAATTAGTATCACTTGGGTGTATGATACGTATTTAAATAATTGGTGTCACGTTAATATCACTTGTGTGTACGATCCGCACCTACTTGGAAATTGCATGCCCCTTGCATTTTTCTTGTGATCGTCCTTTCATTAGATTCAAGTTTCAACAACCCCATCATCATTTTGATGGTTTCATTTAAGATTAGAACCACACTTGTTTAGAGATGATTTTAATAAAAAGGACCAACCGACTCAGAAATTCAGGACCATTAGGTCTTAGGTTTGATTCCCACACGCAGGGTTTTCCAGATTTACTAGGTTTCCTACTGAATTGGTGTATAGGCACGATGATACTCCAGTAGTCCGTCAGTGGTTCAAATTTGCCGTTCGAAAAAAAAGGTCAGAACAAAGTGAATATTGACACTTCAAATCTACACATCAAGTTTTATCGAATTTAAAGAATAAGTTGTCACTAATATTGTTACATTGAACTCCTTCGATACGTATCGAAACGACTTAGCCAGTTTTGAAAACATAAGTTAAGGGATTCATGGATCCATAAATATATACATTCCTAAAGGAAAAAATAAACTGATGTGTGTCAAACGTATTACGAAATGAAAATATAGAACCACTTGAACTAAATTACAAATTTTAGACTATTTTTTTGCCAAATGGTGCCAATATTGAAAATAAATAAAATATCATATTTTATATGCATATTGTCACAATATATCTAGAATATGTGACTAAAAAAGATCAATGATGTTATAATACTCTTTTTTGACTCGATGAAATGCATCGTTTTATTATCATTATATTAATATTATCAAATATCAATATCAATATCGATTACTAAGATATTACATACAAACTTAATCAAAATAACCCGTGCAAATATGTTTTATTTTTACACTTAGACAAATTGCACATCGTGTATGAACAGAAAATATTCATAAACAATGGAAACCATCAACACGTTTCCATTAACTATTGAGTAGTATCATAACTCTAGACTTTAACGTACGCATACGAAGTAAATTATAGGCACACATGACGCCCCACTACACATAACCTAATAGATACAACAATCAATATTGAGTGATATGATATATCCAATGCTACATTTGATGATTGTTAAAAGGGTACTTATACAAATTCTTTTTAACATCCTTGTAATAAAATATTCTTAATTTTAACTACTTAAAATAAGATAATCTATATTTATATTTTTAAAATCAACTTGAGTTATTAAAAGGAAAATAAGAGTGGTTATAGCCCATAGGAAGCTTCATACGGCTCAGCATCTCATTCACAAGGACAAGTCACAATCCAACAGTGTACATAGTTGTAGTATTAAATGAGATACTTATTATCCCCATTACTTGGCTTTTGTAAACATGCCCATCATATGTTTTTAATAAACTATCAACTTGTTTTTAAGGTCAATTTATTAATATATCTATGCTTTTACTTTTGTTATATAATATACACGAAAACCTCATGTATTTTGTTTATACAGGAGTTGAGAAACTATTTTATATAGTGTTTAGTAATATAAATAGTTTCTAGTTTAAAAGTTCAAATCATTGTGTTTTTTATTTATAATTGTGTTTTTTTTTCTATATTTGCGTCATTGTGTCTTTTGTGTTTTTTTTTTTAAAGATAAACTTCTATAAAACACACTCGCGCCCGAAAACCGGACCGAGAACCCATACAACCAAAATCCTTACATAATTACAAATCTACACCAATCATCCCATGCTAGAGATTTACAATCGGATCTATATTTATACCACAGGAATCCCTTCGATCTAACCTCGCTAAATATGTTCTCCACCTTTACCTCGACATCAGAGAAAGACGCCCTGTTCCGAGCCAACCAAAGGCACCAGCAAGCTGTGAACATGATGCCTTGAATGACTTTCTTAACCCCAGCTCTAAGGCCACACGAACTGTGAATTTGCAGCAAGTCTTTTGTGTGACTCACTGTCTTTTTTCTTTGACATTGTGTTATATTTTTGGCATTGTGTTATATTTTGTTCAACATTATGTTATCTTTTGCGATTCGTTGTGTTTTTTGTACACTAGTCTTTATAGAATAACTTTACCCTATAGTCTACATAACAAATTGTTTTTTATTTATTTTATTGACTAATAAACTGGCGACTCATTCCTACAGTTAACAAAGTATAACCTAAACTGACATGTTGGATATTATATATTTGAACAATAACTTATTATTTTGTCAAAATGCAAAGTTTGAATTGTATTCTAATAGATTTATATTCATTTGTTTGCAATATTATTTAATAACATCAAAAAGTGAGTTGTTGTTTTAATTAATACGAGAAATGGACACAAAAGTTGGGTACGGATTGGACTACTTAATGTCTAGCTCATTACTTGTTTACGCCTGGTTCCCATTGATAATAAAATAAACTAAAGTGATACACCACATCATATAGCGTTTGGATTCACGTATGTTTTATTATTGACGTGTATGTAGATATTAATGGTTTAGACGAGTAAAGCATAATTTTTTTTCAATGGCAAGTTTGGATCATTGACAAACTACTGGAATATCATCGTGCCACCAGCAGAACCACCCGATCATATCTATCTCTACTAGGCAATAATGTATATACACAAATTTAGAAGAAAACCCAATAAATCTGGGAAAAAAACCCATATGTGAATCAAACCCAGGAGGTCAGGACCTAATGTCCATAAGATTTATCCCACCCTCAAAATGCCAGTAAGCAGATATACAACTAAAAATTCACGTATCACCGTACTAGCGAATTTGTTTCCGTCGGCATCTCATCGATCAAGTACTCGGTAACACGATTAGAAAAACTTCCTAAAATGACTTGTATTGGGCATTTGGGCCTACAAGAAGGTTTGGCATTTATTTGTGATATAGTGATGTGTGAACTATATTAAAATGTGGCCCTACAATTTCTGATCTTCTGCGATTAAGCAGCCCATGCAGGACCATTTCCGGCCCGCATTTAAACGTGAAAAGTTTTGACTTATTGTTTAAGAGAATTGAATGTAAGTTACTAATTTGCATAGTTACATTTACACATAGAGGGTTGATTCTAAACGGGTTAAAACGGGTTCAAGATAATTCAAAAGAGTTTGAAGATAAAGTTTGGTTTATTTAGTATCAGGTTAAAACCCCGTGTATTACACAAATTAAATAAATAAATATAATCATAAACAAATAGTTTTAAAAAATATAATATCATTAATTTGTTGGTTATAATTATTATGAAATTGATAAATAAATAAGTAGATTATTATGTTGTTAGTAATATCAAGGTGAGTGGTACATAACATTCTTTGGAAGCCCGTATGTCACAAACGTTGAATATCAAAAAAAAAAAAAATACGATTTATAAAGTTTTTTAATTAATTATTATATGTGTATTACTTGGGTTAACATTATTTGGAAGTGAATTAGTTAATTATTAAAAAGGGTAAATTTCTTTAATTAATTATTAAAAAAATAACTTTTTTTACTTGTAATATATGACAAACCCATTGCTAGGCTCAAATGACGTAACTTGCAACAAAATTCCCTATAAAGGGCGAAACCTGTCAAAATTCGTTGAAATGACACCGCCTGAAAATGGGTACATGGAAAAAGGACAAAACTTGTAATTTTTCCAAAATAAAATATAGAGTAAACTGCCATTTTGGTCCCTGTGGTTTGGGCACTTTTGCCATTTTGGTCCAAATCTCAAACTTTTTAAATCTGGGTCCCTGTGGTTTCACTTTTATTGCCATTTTAGTCCAAAATTCAAGAACCCCCTTTTTTGACTGTTGCAACCTGCCTATTTTGTCTTTTTGTGCAGGGACAATTTTGTCCATCTGATTTTAATTTAACATATTAATAATTAATAAACTAAATTAAATATATATAATTCCTTTATACCCTTATTTAACCATCATCTTCCCCCATTTAACCATCATCTTCCCAAAAAAACCCTAACCCACAAAATCGAAGCAGATCATCTTCCTAAAAAAAAACCCTAATCCCACAACGAATCCCTTGCAACAAAACGGCCTCGTTGAGTCTCACCCACAAAGTATGACAGCTTCCACAGCTCACTCCCTTGTAAAATCATCATGCGACAGCACATTTTACCCAGAATTATGCTACTCCACCATCACTAGCCACCCCGAAGTCACCAAAAAGGTGAAAAGCCAAAAGGACGTGATCGAGCTGGCTGTGAATATCACAAAAACCGCAGTGGAGAAAACTACTTCCAGATAAAGAAGCTGAGCACTCGAAAAGGTCTGATGCCACACGAGATTGGGGTGTTTCACGACTGTCTAGAGAGGGTAGCCGAAACGTTGGAAGAGCTTACGGAAGTTGAGAAAGACCTGGAGGAGTACCACACCAAGAAATCCCTACAGCATCACGCTAACTATCTCAAGACGCTTATGAGCTCCACCATCACCAACCAGGAGACTTGTCTTGATGGCTTCTCTCACGGCGGTGCTTCGATTTTGTGGGTTAGGGTTTTTTTTTTGGGAAGATGATGGTTAAATGGGGGGAGATGATGGTTAAATAAAGGTATAAAGGAATTATATATATTTAATTTAGTTTATTAATTATTAATATATTAAATTAAAATCAGATGGACAAAATTGCCCCTGCATAAAAAGACAAAATAGGCAGGTTGAAACAGTCAAAAAAGGGGGGTTTTGAATTTTGGACTAAAAAATGGCAATAAAAGTGAAACTACATGGACCCAGATTTAAAAAAATTGAGATTTAGACTAAAATGGCAAAAGTGCCCAAACCACAGGGACCAAAATGGCAGTTTACTCTAAAATATATTTAGCTGATGTTTGGCAACCTTGTGTTAAGCTATTAAAAAGGCCTGACCAACTAACAGATAACTTTTTAATGGGTCAACAAATTTCTAAAACTTGCTCATTAATAGGCTCCATTAACCATTAAGAGTGTCTTTTAAGTAAACCAAACACACTGGCTCTAACTGATTCAGATATAACCTTTTAGTCTGGTTAGCCAAGATCTATAGTTTGGGCTGGATGGGCCTGGGTCTTGCTTAAACGTTTCTTATTGGGTTCAGTTGGAGATATTTAACACATAGGAAAGCACATTGCAAGATGTTCAACTTTTGATTTTTCTCTCCAATAGTAACTATAGATTTAGATGACATACAAGTGTCCCTTTTAAAGTAATAAATCTTAAATATTGAATCTATATAAACTAAGATCATAAATAAGGTAGTAGTGGAGTGGTTGGGGAAAGATTTGATTTTCCTTGTGACTCAGGTTCGACTTCCACTCTCTCCATTATTTTCTGCGGTATTCCGCTGAAGGGCGAATACGGATGGCGCCAGTTCTTTTTGGATAGGAGGCGAGATTTTACCGATTATTTCACTGTCGTGCATTCGGACGGATGGAGGTCGGGTTTCCGCGAATCTGGGAGAGCCAAGTGGCTGGCGGCGGTCGAGTAGTCGACCTTGGCCACAGCGTCCGATGTCACGGTGGTTAACACGTCATTCCTTGTCGTTCAACAAAAAGTATAACCTATGATCACGTCACATAAAAGTATCTACATATATTTTTAGTAAAACTGAGTTTTATTTTATTTCTTATTTTTTTAAATGTAACAGAACCTCATTGCTTGGTAAAATCAAGGTATTACTACGTTTTAAGAAACAAATTAATTTTAATGAAATAGAGTTCGGCCTCTTATCATAAAATGGGCTCTATTTGACGCCAATATAATAAGGGGTTGGCTAAATGCACCCCTCTTTTTACTAAATGCACCCCCTTTCCATAAAAAAACATTTTTAAAACTTTTCAAATTTCACCCTTTAAAAATCCATGACTCACATTTTTTATACCGTGACAATATCTGATGGAGGTTTAGGGCTGAATACATTTGAAGCTTGAACTGAATCAACATTTTTAATTACAAAAATTGATTTACATAAACTGTATGATCAATCGAAATCATTTTTCGCTAGAAATTAATTACAAAAATTGATTTACATAAACAGTATGATCAATCGAAAAATTCTTTAAAAAACAAGATGTTCGATTTTAATTATATTATTGTGTCCAATCCAAAGCAAAGAAAAAATATATTGAAAACTCAAGAATGTTCAGTTATTCATTTTATTGTGTCAATCCGAACATGCATCTAGAAGGTTCTTATCCATAAGTAACAAATGAAGTTTAACAAAAAAAATTGCAATTAAAGTTTAACCAACATATTGTACACTTCGGTCTGGATTAAGGTTCATCAGCTCCCTATACCTGTTTATGCATAAGTTAATTTATTTTCTTTTCAAACACTTCTGTGTAATGAACTAATTTGAGAATAAATTAATAGTCTTGCCTCTCGTTTGGATATCGCTATAGACGTATGGTAAATCCACTACAAACATCCTCAAATCGACAAATATTATAAAGGTAATTGTTTATTTGTAAATCCATTACAAACATCCGCAAATCGATTTGTGGTAAAGTTTGAACAAAAAAAAAAAAAAAAAAAGAAGAAGAAGAAGAAGAAGAAGTATATTAATGAGAAAGATGAATACATACCAAGAACGCTCAATCAATTAGATTTTTGATGAAAATCAAAGTTGCACTAAATCGTTTTTCAAGGTCTCTCTTAATCTCCTTCTTTCAATCAGCAGGAATTTTGTTATAAACCGTTCTAATGTAAAAGCAAAACACGTTTAGGTAAGTATTCAAATTATTGGAAGTGGATAAACCCCTATAAAAAATAGGGATAGTTCCTTATGTAATTTTAAAAAAAGTAGAAAACACAAGGGTTCATTGTTTTTATTTACAAACTAAAGGGGGGAGGTGTAGCCAGTAAAAATTTGAAAAAGGGGGTACATTTAGCAACACCCTATAATAATTAAACACTTTAAACGAGTTATCTTTAAGAAAACATATATTAACAATGACTGTAGTAACCAAAGACGTTCAAATTCTATTTTGATGTTTTTTTTTTGTATTTTCTTTTATTTGCAATTTAATCTAAACTAGGATTACGACCCGCCGCAATGCGGCGGGGATTCTTTATTTATAACTAAGTTGATCTACGACCCACATGTTATGTTAAACCTGTCAAACGGGGTAAAAATAGACGATGTAAAAACGTTCACCCACACACGCACGTTGCGTCGTGTTAACTCGCAAAATTTAGAACGAAACGTAAAAACGTTAAGCCAAAGACGCACGCTGTGATGTGTTAAGTCACAAAATTTAGAACCAAGCATAGAGCGCAAAATTTGCGGAAAATGAAAACTATAAAGTACCAAAGTTGAAAGTAAAAAAAGTTATGAGGATAGATTGTAAAAAATCAAAAGTTTTGGGTTAAAAGTAAAAAACAAATAGTTTTGGGTTAAAAGTAATTTATGAAATACTTTTTGGTGAAAAGTAAAAAAAATCAAATATTTTTTTGGAAAACCCTCAAACCCAATGTTACGACAACCATATGCATAACAATTTTTTCTTTGAAAAATCCCCAAAGGACACCCCGCGTTGCGGCGGGGCGTAAAACAGTGTCAAATAGTACTAATGTCACACAACCGTCATCGACAACCAACACTGACTCGACCTATAATATGCGTATTGCGACGAACTTGTCAAACATGGAAAAATAGAGGTAAAAACGTTGAACCACACATGCATGTTGTGTCATATTAACTCGAAAATTTTAGAACTATACGTAAAACGAAAATTTACGAAAGATGAAAAGTATAAGTGATAAAAGTTGTGAAGTTAAATTGCAAATAATGAAAAGTTTTAGGTTAAAGTTAAAAAAAACAAATTATGTAGGGTTAAAATTGAAAAATGTACAAACCTTTGGGTTAAAACAAAAAAATCAAGTTTTTTTTTTGGAAAACACCCAAAGCACAACTTACAAGTCCTTATACACAAAAAGTTTGCTAGTTTATATAGGTTTTAATTACCGAATGACGAGAATAATCCAATAATAAATAGGAATAATGGAATTCAATAATCCTAACTTTCACCGGTTAGCCGGCAACGGACCCAACTTCAAAAATAGCCACTGACGGTCCCAACTTTTGACATTTTGTAAAACATTGGACCCTTGCTAACACCGTTATAACGGTGATGACATGGCATGATGATGTGTCATAATTTTTAAACTGGGCTGGTTATGTGGCAATTAGGCTGATTATGTGGCTTTGAACTTGAATTTTTAAACCCCAAAAGACATTTTATCTTCTTCTTCACCAGCACAACTCCACCCGACACCACCCTCTCACCACCAGGCACCACCCTCGCCTCCTCTCCCAGCGCTGCCACAAACCACCATAAGATCCGACGAGGAGGTGGACGGATCTCCATCGCTGCCACCAACCTCTATAGCTGCCACCAACCACCATAAGATCCGACGAGGAGGTGGACGGATCTCCATCGCTGCCACCAACCTCTATAGCTTCCACCAACCACCACGACACCACTCTCTCCTCTCTTCCCCTCCTCCACCAACCACCTTATTCTCTCTCCTCTGCGTCGACGCCCCTTCACCAGCTCACCCCAATTAACCCCACCCACCCACAACACAACACAACCTTACCTACCATCTGTTCTCTCCCCCAACTTGTTCTCCATCATCTGTTATCTCCCCTGACTTGTTCTCCACCATCGCTTTCTGGATTGGGCTAGAAGCACTGTTCAAACAATTTCTCCGGCGTCACCGCCGGTGCACCGTCGATAGCAGCTACCTTCACTCGTTTCTCAATCTTCTTCACTTTATCACTGTTTATCTTCTTAATAATCGTTAAAATTGAAGGTTTGAAGAACAGAAATGGTGATTCCTTACTCTCGCTATTGCTCTGTTAAACAAGTGCAAATGCTTTAAATGATTAATTAGATTGTTTTTCAATTTTTTTAATAGAAAGCCACATATTCAAGTTCAAAGCCACATAACCAGCTCAGTTTAAAAATTATGACACGTCATCATGCCATGTCATCACCGTTATAACGGTGTTAGCAAGGGTCTAATGTTTTACAAAATGTCAAAAGTTGGGACCGCCAGTGGCTATTTTTGAAGTTGAGTCCGTTGCCGGCCAACTGATGAAAGTTGGGATTATTAAATTCCCTTATTCCTAATAAATAAGCATAACATCTAGACTTGTTAGTCTCAACAATTGTTTTAAGTTAAAAGAAAGAAACATGAGACAAATGTAAATGATATTCCATTATACCACTCATCGCCTACTTAATTTAGGGTATGTTTAGTGATAAAGCAAGGAACGTTTTATACGTAACTATTGAGATGCGATGTCTAGGATCAACCCAACCATTAAAATTTAGTCTTAGGGGATGTTTGGCAACTTTTGAATGATTAAGTGTTGAACCAGTAAGAGGAGGTCTGAACCATTAAGAGCCAGTATAATGCTAAACCGTTCAGAGGCAAATGTCTGACGAATCCAGATTAGATGTATTAACCATTCAAACTCAGTAAAATGCTTAACCATTCAGAGGCAAATGTTTGAATCATTCAGACATTTGCTCGCGAAACAAACAGTCCAAACCATTAAGTACTGAACCAGTAAGAGGCCTGAACCATTAAGAGTCTCATTAAGAGGTAAACATAAGTCCTTAAGTCCTTAGCCATCTTTATTGTCGTAGAAAAGAAGTAGAAACTTTGGGAATCCATAAGAGTTGCCACAACACTACATGGAGACACATATGCCATTATAACTTATATTACATGTGTGCATAAGATAATATAGAATAAGAATCAAATAATACTCAAGTACAAATAAAAGTTTAGATAATAATATGGGAAAAAAACATTTCAAAATGTTAGTTATAACATAATTGACAATTTTAACAGAAAACTAATAAGGTCGGTGATACCCTCCAATGTGGTGTATTTGGTCACTCGGATGATGTTCATGTTATGGCCTCAATAACACGTGGCCTCTTCGGCCCAACAGTATCACGAAGGTAGTGGGCCGTCTATTGATCCAAAACCTAATTAACCCAACCCAAGTTGACAATGGTAAGGCTAAAGTAGTTGAAGGAATTGATGATGAGTTTAGAGATTAAGAAAAAGAAGAATAGAAACCATAAGCCTAAGCCTAAGCTTGTGTTTGTGGGCCTTCAAAAAGCCCAATCTTGTAAGACCCTAACACGTAATTAACAAAAGTCGCAGCGGAAGTTCATGCCATAAAATTTCTTTCATTATAAACCTTATGTCTTACTTGAAAGTTCACTTTTAAAATAACTCTTTTATATTGAATACATCAAAAGTTGACTGAATTATAGAATAAATCATAACTTATGTATAACAAATTACATCCTTAGACAACCCCGTACAATCCTTCATGTGACTCGGTCCTCGATCTTTATTCCTTGATGATCCTCCGTGACCCGTACAACCTACACTCACCACATACATTCATCACATTAGTACACAATACATAAACAAGATTCCATCTCGTACACTTCCTATTGCGTTATTGTCACAGCCCCCGATCCCTATCTCCCGGGAACGGGCGGCCGTGAGCCAGTTTCGGTGGTATCACATTTATTTATTCAATTTGGCAGCGGAAATTTTCATCAGGATCGTAGTTAGGAAATATTTTAATCAGAGTAAACCACCATGTTTATAACTTTAAACATATGGGTAAAAACCCAAGTTTTCAATACACACGTTTCATAGGAATACATCCTATTTATTTGAATAAAAACATCCATTTTATTCTTAGGTAACTTTATTGCCACTTTTCCAAGCCTTCAGTGCTGTCCAGCTGGCTTCTATTTGGCTTTCACATTTTGTTACCTGAAACGCGTTTTAAAAACATTTTGTCAGTGGGAAATACTGGTGAGTGAATCCCAGTTTAATCAAGTTTGAGTAAAAACCAATTTGCAGTATTGAGGGCACATCCGCAATTACATTTGTATCCAAGACATCACAATTAACATCAGTGGTACGGTCATACTCAACATATGGGATGTTACCACGCCAGTAACCAATTTTGTATACAAAACCCCAACATAACCACTATAATTGTATTCTTTACAAATACTCAATAACTGCTTTGTATATATTTAATTAAGTGAGGTTTTGTAAAAACATTCAACAAAAGGTTTACTCACAAAAATGAGCATATAAAAAGAAGGATCAACTCACAAAAATGAGTTCATAAAAAGAAGGATCAACTCACATTGCTGTTTTAGGTTTTTCGTAAGGGTTTCCTGGAGATAATCTATAAATTACACAAATGCACGTGTGTTAGTATAATAACCCATTTTAACATTAGTAATACCCTTCCCGAGACGGCATTCCAACGACTACGTCGGGCAGAACCACGACAGCCGTTACGGAACCCTAGATCAATCGGGCAGCGTATCTAATACGTCTCCAGGGGTTATAATACTTACATCGTAGCAGAACCTCGCTATTTTAGGGGGTATAATGCCCGGGTATAGTGTACACTACTCAGAATTTAAGAAAGAAAGAAAAGATTTGAGCGAGCAGACTGAAGGCCCGATGCCCTCTATTTATAGTTGTGAAATCGCGTCCCCACGCGGCCCGCGTGGAGTTTGGGCCTGGTTCTACGCGGCCCGCTTGGGCTTAGGGTTTTGGTGAATTCTGGTTACCTACTCGCGCGGCCCGCATAGACTTGAGGTGAGGCCCTACGCGGCCCGCCTCAACTTAATAATTTATTGTTTTTTATTTATTTTATATAGTATAATCTATCTTGGGGCTCGGTTTTCACATACGGGGTGCATATAAAGACAAGTTGATATATTTACAATATATATTAGGGTATCAGAAATATTATGAGGATGTCGGTTTTACCGAGGGTTGTTATATCCTCCCCACCTTGTTTTAGAGCTCGTCCTCGAGATCTACTGGAACAAGTGTGGATATTTCTTTTTCATTTCTGACTCAAGCTCCCACGTATACTCGGGTCCTCTTTTGGAGTCCCACTTCACTTTGACCAGAACCAATCTCTTATGCTTGAGATTTTTAACTTTCCTATCTTCAATTTGTAGAGGCTTCTCCACAAACTTGAGTTGCTCATTAACCTCTATATCCTTAAGAGGTACTATGAGTGATTCGTCAGCTAGACACTTTTTAAGATTGGATACATGAAACACATCATGTATTCCTGCCATTTCCTCTGGCAGTCGTAGCTGATAAGCTACAGGTCCTATTCTTCGGATAATTTCAAAAGGTCCAATATACCTGGGACTAAGCTTTCCTCTTTTGATGAATCTTACCACTCCTTTCCAGGGAGAGACTTTCAATAACACTTTATCTCCCACTTGAAATTCTAATGGTTTGCGTCTGTTATCAGCATAGCTCTTTTGGCGATCACGTGCTGTTTTCAGTCGTTCCTTGACTTGAATGATTTTATCAGTTGTTTCTTGTACTATTTCAGGTCCAGATAATTGTTTTTCTCCAATTTCTGCCCAACAGACTGGGGTTCTGCACTTTCGTCCATAAAGTGCTTCGAATGGTGCAGCATTGATACTTGTGTGATAACTGTTATTATAAGAAAATTCTATTAAAGGTAAGTGTTCGTCCCAATTACCTCCAAAATCAATTACACAAGCTCTAAGCATATCCTCCATTGTCTGAATTGTCCTTTCGCTTTGTCCGTCTGTTTGAGGATGATACGCGGTGCTTAGATTTAGCCTGGTTCCCATTGCTCTTTGGAAACTTGACCAAAAATGAGAAGTAAAACGGCTATCTCTATCAGAAACAATTGATAAAGGAATGCCATGTAATGAAACAATTTTATTTACATATAATTTGGCTAATTGTTCCATACTAAAGGTTTCCTTCATTGGTAAGAAATGAGCTGACTTGGTTAACCTATCTACAATCACCCAGATTGTATCATTACCTTTCCTTGTTTTAGGCAATTTGGTAACAAAATCCATTGTTATTAATTCCCATTTCCAAACTGGTATTTCTAATTGTTGTAATAAACCTGAGGGTTTCTGATGTTCAGCTTTAACTTGTAAGCAAGTTAAACATTTAGAAACATAAGCTGCTACATCCTTTTTCATCCCTATCCACCAGAAATTTTTCCTTAAATCCTGGTACATTTTATCACTTCCTGGATGCATCGTATATTTAGACTTATGGGCTTCTTCTAATATACGGTGACGTAAGTTTCCTAATTTAGGTATCCACATTCTCTTTTTATGGAATCTCCAAATTCCATCTGTTCCTTGTTCTAATTCCTTAATCATTCCCTTTAACTTCTCAGTATCTTCCTTGATTACTGATTCTTGTGCTTTTCTAATTTGATTGTTTAAATCTACTTGTAGATTTAATTTAAGAGAACGTACCCTTTTTGGTTTTTCGTGATATTTTCGACTTAAAGCATCAGCCACCACATTTGCTTTTCCTGCATGATACTGGATATCACAATCATAATCACTAAGCAATTCCATCCAGCGTCTCTGTCTCATATTCAACTCTTTTTGCCCGAAGACATATCTTAAACTCTTATGATCTGTGAATATGGTAAACTTACTACCATAAAGATAATGTCTCCAAATCTTAAGGGCAAAAATTATAGCTCCTAATTCCAAATCATGGGTTGAATAATTTTCTTCATGATTCTTAAGTTGTCTAGAGGCATAAGCTATAACCTTTTGACGTTGCATCAATACGCATCCATAACCTAATTTAGAAGCATCACAATAAATTACAAAGTCTTCATTTCCTTCTGGTAATGCTAATATAGGTGCATGGGTTAATTTTTGCTTAAGAATTCTAAAGGCTTCTTCTTGTTTTGGTCCCCATTCAAACTTAACAGATTTACAGGTTAGTTTAGTTAAAGGAATGGCTATTCTAGAAAAATCTCGAATAAATCTTCTATAATAACCGGCCAATCCTAAGAAACTTCTAACTTCAGTTGGTGACTCTGGGGTTTTCCATTTGGTAATTGCCTCGATTTTCGTTGGATCTACATGAATTCCTTCATGATTCACCAAATGTCCGAGAAATTGCACTTGTTCTAACCAAAATTCACACTTTGAAAATTTAGCATAAAGCTTATCTTTTCTCAATAAACTTAAAAGTAAGTGCAAGTGCTTTGCATGCTCATCTTTACTTTTAGAGTAAATTAGAATATCATCTATGAAGACAATTATGAATTTATCCAAATATGGCTTACATATTCGGTTCATCATGTCCATAAATGCGGCTGGGGCATTGGTTAAACCAAATGGCATGACAGTAAATTCATAATGACCATACCTTGTTCTGAATGCGGTTTTAGGAATATCCTCTTCCTGTACCTTTAATTGATGATATCCTGATCTTAAATCGATTTTAGAGAAAAATCGAGCTCCTTGAAGTTGATCAAACAAATCATCGATCCTTGGTAATGGGTACCGATTCTTAATCGTGACTTTGTTCAATTCCCGGTAGTCAATGCACATACGCATTGATCCGTCCTTCTTTTTAACAAATAAAATCGGCGCTCCCCATGGCGATGAGCTTGGCTGTATGAATCCCTTTTCCAACAACTCGTCTAGTTGTTTCTTCAGTTCTTGCATTTCAGCGGGTGCTAAACGGTAAGGTGCTTTGGCAATCGGTGCGGTTCCGGGTAACAGCTGAATTCTGAATTCAACTTCCCTGTCTGGCGGTAGTCCTGGCAATTCTTCTGGAAAGACATCTGAAAATTGGGATACCACTGGGATATCTTTTACTTCTTTTCCTTTAGTGTTAGTGATTATAGAAATCAAATACACTATGGATCCTTTTCTTATACAACTTGCAGTTTTCATCACAGAGATGAATTTAGTGGATCTAAAAGGTTTATCTCCTTTAATTGAGATCTTTTCACCTCTTGGTGATTTTAATTGAATTGTCTTTTGATCACATAATATACTGGCTTTATTGGCTATTAACCAATCCATTCCTAACACCACATCAAATCCTACCAGATTCATTGGGTAAAGGTTTGCCATAAATTTTTGATTAAAAATTTCTATTCTTGCTTCCTGCAAGATTTCAGAAATCTTAACAGTTTCTCCATTTGCGGTTTCCACTAGACATTCTTGTGGTAGTTTAGTTAATGATTGATTTAGGAGTTTGCAAAACGAAGTATTAATAAAACTTTGGTTTGCACCAGAGTCAAATAATACTTTAGCAAAAATATCATTAACTAAAAACGTATCAGCAATGACGTCTGGAATCATCCTGGCTTCCTCTGTAGTTTGCACGAATGCTCTGGCATTTTTAGGATTTTTGTTGGTTGCAGCTGGAGCCAATTTCGGACAGTTTGTTCTAATGTGACCTTTTTCCCCACAATTGAAACACATTCCATTACTGGATTTCTTCTTACAATTCTCTTCCTTGTGTCCTGGGGCCTTGCAAAAATTACAGTAAGTAGAGCATCTTCCAGAATGCTTCTTTCTGCAGGCTTTGCAGTAGGGTGCAGAGGTAGAACCTACATTCCTACGATTGGAATTCCCAGAACGGAATTCTTGAGTAAGCCTTTGGGTTAGGTTTCTCCTCTGGTCTTCTTCTCTAGTACGGATTAACTCATCTGTCAAGGTATTAGCTAGTTCTACAGCTTCTTCTATAGTTTGGGGTCTAGCTGCCTTGACTACATGTCTAATTTCTCCAATTAATCCCCAGATGTAACGGGAGATTAACACTGGTTCAGGTGATGCAAGGGTAGGTACTATCCTAGCATATTCAAAGAATGTGGTAGTATAACCCTTACTATCTACCCCGGTCATTCTTAGATTCAGAAACTTATTTGCTATCTGTTCTTTTTCATTGGGAGGGCAGAATTTCCTTTCGACCATGTTTTTGAATTCTTCCCATTCCATATTATAAATCCTATCACTTCCTCTGGATTGGAGGATAGTGTTCCACCATTCTAAGGCTGCATTTTTAAACAGATTTGAAGCAAACATTATTTTATCTTCTTCAGCACACTTGCTTATTTTCAGAACTGCCTCAGTTTTCTCTATCCAGCGTAAAGCTGCAATGGGTCCTTCATTGCCCGAGAATTCTATTGGTTTACAGGACCAGAATTCCTTATAAGAACAACCATGTGGCATGGTTCTTCTTCTTTTGGGAACGGGCGCTTGAAGTATGGGTCCATTGTTCACGCTGTTTTCTGGTTCAGTTGGTCGCTTACTGCTATGCTTACTTTTATTATTCGCTTCCTGAACTGTTTGAATAATAAATGGCATCGCATCTATAATTCCTTGTGCCACAATATGCTGAACGGCACTATTATCCATTTGGTTTCCGTTGTTATTATTGTCCGAATTCTCATTAACCACGTTAATGTTACTCTGGTTATCGTTATTCAGATTTTCTTGATTCCCTGCGTCGGCCATCTGAATTTTTAAACATTTACCAAATATTAATATCACAATTAATATTTATATATATAGCTAATCACATGACACGCTCTTTTTAACCAAAAGCGTCGAGCATTGCGACTTTTACTCTTTTTATATAGTATGCATCAGTACATACCAATACAGAAATAAAAATTACAGTACCGACTGAAATATAAAGTTACAATACTAATAATATGCATCCGTAGTTTTTTTTTTTCTAACACATACACACATATATTATTTTATTATTATTATTACTGTTTCTACCATCACCTTCACTGATATGGATTCATCCAAAAATCCATATTACGCTCATCGTATTTCCATACGAGGCGTTCTCCCACCTGTCGCATACGATCACTGCTTTCTAAAATTTCTTCCCCAAAAGTCCTAAGTTCCTGGACATTTTCTGCACTCATTGGGGGTGCAGGTTCTAGGACTGGGTTTGGAAACTGAGGTACGGGTTCCTGATACGGAGGCATAGGGGCTTGGTACGGGTATGGATTTTCTAAAATTTCCCTAACATATGCATCACTAATGTTGTAGGGATCTTGAGGATCTAATCCTGGGTAAGCTCCTAAGTTGGGCATTGGCACATTTTCCTGAATTGGGTTTTGTTGCACGTAGTCCCTAACATCGTCCCACCAGGGGTCGTAGTTGTTTGGGTCTAAAGGATCAGGTGCAGGTACCCTAGGTATCTCCTCCGGGTTGAAATCAGGCATTTCTATCTGGTTTTCTATTTCCATGGGTTGATCAGGATTTTGTGGTTGGGGTGCTAGCATTTGTTCCAGGTTTGGATCAGCAGCAGTGGTTGCTAAAATGTGGATATTAGCGATACCCCTATTGAGCATGTCCTGATTATAAGCATCAGTTTCTCTTTTTGTTGCGGCTAACACTCGCTGTTCCTGCAACTTTTTCATTCTTTTCCTACGCTCGTGCGCTCCCCTACTGAACCATCCCCTCTTTTTCTGAGGAAATGGCTCTTCAGACTGAGCCTTAAACACAAAGATCCCTTCTTCTGTGTCAGCAGAATACCCTGAGAGGGCAGGCTGAGAAGAGGAGGTGCCTTCGCTCCTAGGCGAACCAGACAGTTGACGATAGGCGTCAGAAGGTCCTTGGTCACTCATACTGTAAACTAACAAATAGTCAGATAACACATAGCAAGAAATACAATTATACACGTATTTCCATAATTTATTTCCTAACACTTTGAATTTTGATGTCAGCAGAACACTTCTGTGGCTGAATCAGTGGCATAGCTCTGATACCACCTTCTGTCACAGCCCCCGATCCCTATCTCCCGGGAACGGGCGGCCGTGAGCCAGTTTCGGTGGTATCACATTTATTTATTCAATTTGGCAGCGGAAATTTTCATCAGGATCGTAGTTAGGAAATATTTTAATCAGAGTAAACCACCATGTTTATAACTTTAAACATATGGGTAAAAACCCAAGTTTTCAATACACACGTTTCATAGGAATACATCCTATTTATTTGAATAAAAACATCCATTTTATTCTTAGGTAACTTTATTGCCACTTTTCCAAGCCTTCAGTGCTGTCCAGCTGGCTTCTATTTGGCTTTCACATTTTGTTACCTGAAACGCGTTTTAAAAACATTTTGTCAGTGGGAAATACTGGTGAGTGAATCCCAGTTTAATCAAGTTTGAGTAAAAACCAATTTGCAGTATTGAGGGCACATCCGCAATTACATTTGTATCCAAGACATCACAATTAACATCAGTGGTACGGTCATACTCAACATATGGGATGTTACCACGCCAGTAACCAATTTTGTATACAAAACCCCAACATAACCACTATAATTGTATTCTTTACAAATACTCAATAACTGCTTTGTATATATTTAATTAAGTGAGGTTTTGTAAAAACATTCAACAAAAGGTTTACTCACAAAAATGAGCATATAAAAAGAAGGATCAACTCACAAAAATGAGTTCATAAAAAGAAGGATCAACTCACATTGCTGTTTTAGGTTTTTCGTAAGGGTTTCCTGGAGATAATCTATAAATTACACAAATGCACGTGTGTTAGTATAATAACCCATTTTAACATTAGTAATACCCTTCCCGAGACGGCATTCCAACGACTACGTCGGGCAGAACCACGACAGCCGTTACGGAACCCTAGATCAATCGGGCAGCGTATCTAATACGTCTCCAGGGGTTATAATACTTACATCGTAGCAGAACCTCGCTATTTTAGGGGGTATAATGCCCGGGTATAGTGTACACTACTCAGAATTTAAGAAAGAAAGAAAAGATTTGAGCGAGCAGACTGAAGGCCCGATGCCCTCTATTTATAGTTGTGAAATCGCGTCCCCACGCGGCCCGCGTGGAGTTTGGGCCTGGTTCTACGCGGCCCGCGTCAACAGGCGGTCAACGCGTAGCTTGGTCCGGTCAGCGTATAGCTTCGACACGAGTTGGACACGTGTCATCACCGGGTCATGCCACAATTTCGAACACTCGCGGCCCGCATGGACTTAATCCACCATGTACGCGGCCCGCTTGGGCTTAGGGTTTTGGTGAATTCTGGTTACCTACTCGCGCGGCCCGCATAGACTTGAGGTGAGGCCCTACGCGGCCCGCCTCAACTTAATAATTTATTGTTTTTTATTTATTTTATATAGTATAATCTATCTTGGGGCTCGGTTTTCACATACGGGGTGCATATAAAGACAAGTTGATATATTTACAATATATATTAGGGTATCAGAAATATTATGAGGATGTCGGTTTTACCGAGGGTTGTTATAGTTATCATTCTATTTTTAAGCATTTCAACTGCGTATCCATATTCTGGTGAGGCTTCAATAATGTACCTGCATTACTTATCATTCACAAGGCACACTATTAATAACATATTACCCAACGTATCTAAATCATGCACACATACATTTTTACATGTATACATACACATCTACATACGCACTTACCTTCCTACATCTCTACATACATGCATATACTCATACATACCTTCATATATACCAATTACATATCTGCATACACACATACATTACTACGTCTCTACATACGTTCATATACACATACATATCTTCATATATACATAAAATACACATCTACGTACATACATGCTTTACTATACCTCTACTTACTTGCATACACTCATACGTACCTTCATATATACTTAAATACACATCTACATATGTACATACACTAATATGTACATGTCCAAGATCTTACATACCTCATATATATCCATACATGAATTACATGGTGCTTAGACTTGAGTTTGCAACTTATAAGTGTCGAGGGAACACTCGAAATCATGTTTAAAAGGCTTGCCATAAACCACGGATAATATACCGAAGCCTACGATGCATATATAACATAAATAACTAATTTTCAGCTTTTTGGACATGGGAAGGGCGTCGGCGACGGCCCTAGGGGGCGTCGGCGACGGCCCTTGCATTTGCCCGTAGCCCAAACCTCCGTAGACAGCAAGATAACCCGTCAGCAAAACTGACATTTCCAGAGGGCGTCGGCGACGGCCCATGTGGGCGTCGGCGACGGCCTCTCAAAAGTTGGTTTTTCCTGCTGTGTTGTTTCGTCGTTCGCGCGCACTAAAACTTGCATAACTTTCAACCCGTTTATCCATTTAACCTCCCGTTTCTTCCTACATGCTTGTAAATTGGTTCCCTACCCTATGGACTCAAAATCCCACATCCGGGTTAAGGAAATTCTTAACTTATGCGCTATCGGCTTATTATTCATTCACGGTTTATTCGACCCGTTCATGTTTTCATCAATCAACACTTTCGTTTTAACATCAAGACTGCATTTTGACCCGTTACATCTACTTAACAGAAATCATTGGTTTCATACCACACATCCGTATTGGTCCTCAATTAACTTACTTAACTAACTAGCACATAACTTTACATAAACAACTAAGAAGCGATTACGGAAATCACTTACCTTTTTGCGTCCGTTCCCTTGCCTCCTTTTGACCCGTTTGCCTTTCTTGCTTGAGTCCATTTCCACATGATCCCTATACTTTCAAGTCATTATGTCCACATCATAGTTAGTATGCACGTTTGTTCATATCACATCCATTTCTAACTCTTAATTATATAGACTTTCATTAGTCAAACATTAACATGCATACGACATAAACCGACAACCACATTGTTTACATTCTCTTAATCAAATTTATCATCATGCATACCCATGCATAATTGTCCTAACACATATACATAATTCTTTAAAATCTCATAAACACATTCATACGTTTAATCGTGTGACTCGCATATTCGTTGACCTTTCCGAAAAGTCAATGGTCATGCTTACTTATTTCCAACTTATGAACATACACACACATTTATCTTGATATGATAGATTATTGTAATCACAACATACACATTTCACTTCACGCCATGTGGTACATACAACTACATGATCACTTAATTTCATACCCTATGTTCACAAAATCATTTTCATGTAATCGTAACATCATATTTAACTAGTAGTCCACAACTTCCACATTTAGTACACGTTCATTCTACATTACCATTATGCCACTAATCCGCCTCAAGGTGTGCACCACCTTTCAAGCTTTGAGTACTAGTTCCTAAAGCATACTTTTACTAAATCACATCATTAACTACTACCCATATGTATCTCATTCAAAACACGTATCTCATGCTAATCTTAACTATCAATACTACATTATCACATCCTATGCCAAGTTACTCAATTCTTGCATACAATTTCCCTTCCTATCTTCACCTAGTCATTTCATCAAACACTTGGTGTGCGTACACCATTCAATGCACAATGTACAACTAACTCATGCATAATCTTCCAAGTTCTTATCTTCATTCATCAAATTCAACCAAATATCATACATACTCTATAATATACACAATTCATCTAACAAGAATTTATCTAATGCCTCACACTACATCATGATTTGAACAAGACTTGGACATGGGTGAAACACCCATGTCATCTTCATCACCCAACAAGTGGGTTTTCATCTTAAACATCAACTTACTTGAAATTACATACAAAATAAGTTCTAGTTGATGCTTCTAATACCTAATCATGCTTAGTTTCATACGAATTCATGGATTTGATCATAACCCATTTCCAAAAAGATTATCAAATAAGAATCTACAACTTACCAAGTGATTTATAGGGCTAGATGATCAAGAATTCATGTACATGCATTAGATTTGGGCTGAATTCCCTTTTCAATTTGATGAAATTGCATCTTTTGAGCATTCTCCCCTTCTTCTCTCTTGTTGGTGTCGACACACACACACACACCAAACACATACAACTACTGACTTTTGCACTTAACCAAAACTTCATCTCAAATCTTTAATTTCAGCCCCTCTTGTTTGTTATTTGCTCATAATTGTCCCAATTTCATTCCTTATTTGTTTTGACTAACTATGTAACTAGGTTAGGTAGCCTAGTCATCTTATTTTAAGTTTTATCATTTAAAACATATGGCAAATGTAAACATTCAAGTTTTGGGGCGTTACACATACAATTAACTAGGTTAAATAGCCTAGTTATTTATTTCACGATATATCATATAAGGACATATAGCGAATATAAACATTCGAGTTTTTGGGGCGTTACAAGTCTACCCCCCTTAAAGGAGGTTTCGTCCCCGAAACCTTTCTTATTCTTACTAGACCCATTCTAGTCTTACTTTTAAATCAATCCATCCGAGAAGTTTTCTACAACACAAAAACGCTTGTGACTCCTTTCTAACAGTCTATACTTTCCATACCATACCTTTACATAACATCCTCATTTCCTTGACCTGTTGATAATGGGTCAATATACATGCTTCTTCAACCTGTAGTCATACATACATTCATATGATCCGTTCATGTCGGATCTAATACCTTCATCTCATTTCTTAAAATTACATTCTCTACATGCACTGTATAATATTTAACTATTGTTTTGTTACCACAACAAAACTACTATTTCATAGTCACATATATACGCTTAACTCCAAAGTTAGCGTCATTCTACGTTTTCCTATAGTTATTTGTACTATACGTACCCTTACGTTACCTTCAACTCACCTCTGTTATCCTACATTACTATTCTTCTCAATTCAGGCATCACTTAAGTTGCCTAAGCAAGCGCATCATGCAGGTTCTTCTTAAGAGAGTTTAACCAATACCCGAAATTTTCGTTCAAAACTTATAAAATCTAATTCTTACTGACATAGTTCTCTTCATATGTCAACTATAAGGGATCAAACATTCCATACTAAACCATACTCCTTCCACCATTCAATTTGCAGGGCGTTTTCAATTTACTAATTCATACTTACCTGTCATAAATTAAAACCCTTTACTTACCTCGATTTCATTCCGTACTACAGCGATCCGTAATTTAGATCTGTCCACATTCTTCGCGAGTGCTAGCCGTACAAGGCTAGATTTCATTCATCCATGTGATGTGCCTCCACTCGTACGCTTCATTCCACCACTTTGATTGGTTTCATCACATCAAGGGTTCTAACATTTTCATCAACAATTTAATGGTTAGTACATTTCATTTCTCACACGAAACTCTTTCATTCTAGTTACTTATTTCATCAACCTTCATAGTTTGACTTTTCAAGGCTAACCGACATTTCTTAATTATCGTATATGTATTGGGGTACACGTTCGTACTGCTTTCCATTCATGCTTACTTGCAAAAACATTCATTACGTTATTTAGGCATTCTTAACAAAACTTATCCTTCTCGTTCATACTTAAATCATTGTCCGGGTCGTAGCCCGTCATCCATTACGATTCCTAAGGATTGATTACTAACGCATCTAACACATAATATGTTCAAAACTTATTTCCTTCGTCAAAATTTAAGTTTGCGTGCCAAACATTATGCTCGCCTACAAGTATAAAACTTACAAATCAAAACATTAAATATATTGAGTTTAAATGGCAGTTACCATTTAACCCGCATGACTCATTCGTCAACTTTTGCAGTTTGACTTTTCGAAGTCAAGCCGTTAATTCTTACTTATTTGATTCATACTTACTTACGAGTTCAAACTTTTTCATCCTATGATTTGAATCCATCTAATGGATTCAAACATAGCATTCACACCTTTCATTCCTTACATATGTTGAATCCGTCTCACGGATTCAGACATATTATTTCTATATTTTATTTTCTTGAATCCGTTTCACGGATTCAAACATTCCTTTCATGCCCTTCATTCCTTGAATCCGTCTCACGGATTCAAACAGGTCATTCATACTTCATTACTTCCATGCTTCGAATCCGTCTCGCGGATTCTAACATATCATTCATACTTTCCTTCCTTTCATGTTTCGAATCCGTCTCGCGGATTCTAACATATCATTCATGCTTCTCTTGTATATTTGGTACTTTCGAAATCCTGAAAGTCTTACTTTCCCCTTTTATCCTCACGCCCACCTACTACCTAATTCTAACGGACACACCTGTAACGATTATCACGGGCTCACGATCGTCATATGTTTCTTGTGTACTGGCCAGGTACACAATCCACATACTAGTTTCGTGTCTTCGTGTAATTGTCACCTTATGTCCGAAGAATTAGGTTTCGGCATGTGTAACATTTCCAAAACTTCATTACCGTTCTTATCATTATTTTTCATTCAAAATTCTCCTTTTATTGATAGGTTTTGCCATTACATGTACTTACATATATTAAATATATGTACCTGGGTCGATATGTCGTATTACATACCTTGGTGCCGGTGCTAGACCGCATTCGCAGATCATTCTTTCCAAGCATCCATGCTTACCTTACACATAACATATTGTTAGTTATCTTCCAATACATACTTAAGCACATACTTACCTTGGCTTCTACCCTTAGATCTTGATCGAGTCTTGGATTGTACGGGTTCCTTATCATAAGAGCACACAGGTTTGAGTTCAAGTATTTGTCTCCTCATACTTGATTTCCCTCAAACCGGGCTCTGATACCAACTTGTAAGACCCTAACACGTAATTAACAAAAGTCGCAGCGGAAGTTCATGCCATAAAATTTCTTTCATTATAAACCTTATGTCTTACTTGAAAGTTCACTTTTAAAATAACTCTTTTATATTGAATACATCAAAAGTTGACTGAATTATAGAATAAATCATAACTTATGTATAACAAATTACATCCTTAGACAACCCCGTACAATCCTTCATGTGACTCGGTCCTCGATCTTTATTCCTTGATGATCCTCCGTGACCCGTACAACCTACACTCACCACATACATTCATCACATTAGTACACAATACATAAACAAGATTCCATCTCGTACACTTCCTATTGCGTTATCATTCTATTTTTAAGCATTTCAACTGCGTATCCATATTCTGGTGAGGCTTCAATAATGTACCTGCATTACTTATCATTCACAAGGCACACTATTAATAACATATTACCCAACGTATCTAAATCATGCACACATACATTTTTACATGTATACATACACATCTACATACGCACTTACCTTCCTACATCTCTACATACATGCATATACTCATACATACCTTCATATATACCAATTACATATCTGCATACACACATACATTACTACGTCTCTACATACGTTCATATACACATACGTATCTTCATATATACATAAAATACACATCTACGTACATACATGCTTTACTATACCTCTACTTACTTGCATACACTCATACGTACCTTCATATATACTTAAATACACATCTACATATGTACATACACTAATATGTACATGTCCAAGATCTTACATACCTCATATATATCCATACATGAATTACATGGTGCTTAGACTTGAGTTTGCAACTTATAAGTGTCGAGGGAACACTCGAAATCATGTTTAAAAGGCTTGCCATAAACCACGGATAATATACCGAAGCCTACGATGCATATATAACATAAATAACTAATTTTCAGCTTTTTGGACATGGGAAGGGCGTCGGCGACGGCCCTAGGGGGCGTCGGCGACGGCCCTTGCATTTGCCCGTAGCCCAAACCTCCGTAGACAGCAAGATAACCCGTCAGCAAAACTGACATTTCCAGAGGGCGTCGGCGACGGCCCATGTGGGCGTCGGCGACGGCCTCTCAAAAGTTGGTTTTTCCTGCTGTGTTGTTTCGTCGTTCGCGCGCACTAAAACTTGCATAACTTTCAACCCGTTTATCCATTTAACCTCCCGTTTCTTCCTACATGCTTGTAAATTGGTTCCCTACCCTATGGACTCAAAATCCCACATCCGGGTTAAGGAAATTCTTAACTTATGCGCTATCGGCTTATTATTCATTCACGGTTTATTCGACCCGTTCATGTTTTCATCAATCAACACTTTCGTTTTAACATCAAGACTGCATTTTGACCCGTTACATCTACTTAACAGAAATCATTGGTTTCATACCACACATCCGTATTGGTCCTCAATTAACTTACTTAACTAACTAGCACATAACTTTACATAAACAACTAAGAAGCGATTACGGAAATCACTTACCTTTTTGCGTCCGTTCCCTTGCCTCCTTTTGACCCGTTTGCCTTTCTTGCTTGAGTCCATTTCCACATGATCCCTATACTTTCAAGTCATTATGTCCACATCATAGTTAGTATGCACGTTTGTTCATATCACATCCATTTCTAACTCTTAATTATATAGACTTTCATTAGTCAAACATTAACATGCATACGACATAAACCGACAACCACATTGTTTACATTCTCTTAATCAAATTTATCATCATGCATACCCATGCATAATTGTCCTAACACATATACATAATTCTTTAAAATCTCATAAACACATTCATACGTTTAATCGTGTGACTCGCATATTCGTTGACCTTTCCGAAAAGTCAATGGTCATGCTTACTTATTTCCAACTTATGAACATACACACACATTTATCTTGATATGATAGATTATTGTAATCACAACATACACATTTCACTTCACGCCATGTGGTACATACAACTACATGATCACTTAATTTCATACCCTATGTTCACAAAATCATTTTCATGTAATCGTAACATCATATTTAACTAGTAGTCCACAACTTCCACATTTAGTACACGTTCATTCTACATTACCATTATGCCACTAATCCGCCTCAAGGTGTGCACCACCTTTCAAGCTTTGAGTACTAGTTCCTAAAGCATACTTTTACTAAATCACATCATTAACTACTACCCATATGTATCTCATTCAAAACACGTATCTCATGCTAATCTTAACTATCAATACTACATTATCACATCCTATGCCAAGTTACTCAATTCTTGCATACAATTTCCCTTCCTATCTTCACCTAGTCATTTCATCAAACACTTGGTGTGCGTACACCATTCAATGCACAATGTACAACTAACTCATGCATAATCTTCCAAGTTCTTATCTTCATTCATCAAATTCAACCAAATATCATACATACTCTATAATATACACAATTCATCTAACAAGAATTTATCTAATGCCTCACACTACATCATGATTTGAACAAGACTTGGACATGGGTGAAACACCCATGTCATCTTCATCACCCAACTAGTGGGTTTTCATCTTAAACATCAACTTACTTGAAATTACATACAAAATAAGTTCTAGTTGATGCTTCTAATACCTAATCATGCTTAGTTTCATACGAATTCATGGATTTGATCATAACCCATTTCCAAAAAGATTATCAAATAAGAATCTACAACTTACCAAGTGATTTATAGGGCTAGATGATCAAGAATTCATGTACATGCATTAGATTTGGGCTGAATTCCCTTTTCAATTTGATGAAATTGCATCTTTTGAGCATTCTCCCCTTCTTCTCTCTTGTTGGTGTCGACACACACACACACCAAACACATACAACTACTGACTTTTGCACTTAACCAAAACTTCATCTCAAATCTTTAATTTCAGCCCCTCTTGTTTGTTATTTGCTCATAATTGTCCCAATTTCATTCCTTATTTGTTTTGACTAACTATGTAACTAGGTTAGGTAGCCTAGTCATCTTATTTTAAGTTTTATCATTTAAAACATATGGCAAATGTAAACATTCAAGTTTTGGGGCGTTACACATACAATTAACTAGGTTAAATAGCCTAGTTATTTATTTCACGATATATCATATAAGGACATATAGCGAATATAAACATTCGAGTTTTTGGGGCGTTACAAATCTGAACCTTGGAGGTTGCTTCAGGTGAGGGTTCTCGGGCCAATAAGACAAGGCCCATCAATGATCAACCAAGGCCCGGTTGCTAAGCCTACTTCTGGTCAAGTTAAGTTGAAGTCTAAAAAATAGTTGTTTCCAATGCCTTAGGTTCTAAATGATGCAAATGACAATGATGATTATGTGGATACTTATTATGATGGTTTTGTTTGTATGATGTCTTTGGTTTGTTTCTATTTCGTAGCCTTATTAATAAAGTTTGCCTAGGGTATCGTCCGCTTTCCCAAAAAAAGTAGCGTATAGTCGCTTCAAAAGTTATAAAGAAGTTTATGCTACATGCTTAGAAGACTACATTTGTGGTTGAACATGGTTTCATATTGGTAATCGCGTATAACTTTGCGATTGCTTCTAGTACGACTGGTTTAACATCTGCTGGAAAGATATTGGAGGTGTGGGAAGCACGGCTGCGTTTACATGTCTTGTCATAACTGTATATTTGCGTCTTTTTATGATGTGCAACACAGTTACAAGGTGACACAGTATAAGTGTTGGTGGCAGCATTTTAGCATGGTTCATATTCATCTTTATATACTCTCTTGTTTTTGTTAATAAGGTACGCACCGCCTCTTCTTTACTTTGTTAATGTACGATTGTTATTAACATCTAATCTAATCTAAATACTAATAAAAGACTCCAATTAGTGGCACATGTCAATCTCTCCTTTAACCTCACAATTTTACTTTTAATATATTTAAAAATAATTTTGTTATCATTATCATTAGGGGTATTGGATTTTAATAATCCCAAGTTTCACTGATTGGCCAGTAATAATCCCAACTTCAAAAATTGCCTACAACAGTCCCAACTTGTAAGATTTTGGCCACCAATGATCCTTGTCTAACTGGGTTATAACCCAGTTAGCTTTTTGAAGTTTTGAGCGGCGGAGAAGGTCACTAGAGGTTGGAGATGACAAGTGGTGGTCTCCTTTGGTGGTTTCAGGGGTAAAGAAGGTCGTCGGAATAAGTTGCAGGTCACCGGAGTTGCGTAGATGGTGGAAATTTTAAACTTTTGAGAAGTGGAGAAGATTACAGGAGGTCGGAGATGATTGGTGGTGGTCTCGTTTGGTGGTTTCAGGGGTAAAACGGGTCGCCGGAATAAGTTGCAGGTCACCAGCCCAACAAGATTATAACCCAGTTAGACAAGGATCACTGGTGGCCAAAATCTTACAAGTTGGGACTGTTGTAGGCAATTTTTGAAGTTGGGATTATTACCGGCCAATTAGTAAAACTTGAGATTATTAAAATCCAATACCCCTTATCATTATCCTTATTATTATTATTACTATTTACTTAATTATCCAATAAACATAACATCCATTCCTTCTTAATTATTTAAGATTTCTGTGACGAAGACTAAGAAAAACGGGGGACTTGGGATTTCTAAGTTAAGGGATGTAAATTTTGCCCTTCTGGCTAAATGGGCGTGGAGATTTAAGACTCAAAAGGGTAGCATTTGGCGTAAAGTGGTGGAGTTGGTTCATGGTGGGAGAGGTCGGTGGGTGTTCTTGCCTAATAATCGTGGATTCAAAGGTTGTTGGATTTCCATGGTCAAGGAGATGGAAAGACGGTCGTTAAAAAGGAAGGCGTTCGCCTCTTTTATAACGGCTAAGGTGGGTAACGGCTTGTCGGTTAATTTTTGGTCCGACCTTTGGGTTGGATCGACAATTTTAAAACATCGGTGGCCTAATCTTTAAAAAATAGATCGAGATAAAGATTGTACGGTAGCGGAGCGGTTTATACAGGATAATGATGGGACGCGATTTTGTCCGAGGTGGAAACGGGGTTTGGTTTCGATCGCGGAGTTTTCAGAATTGCAAGATACTCAGTTTCTTTTATCTAATGTTGCTTTAACAGGTTCAAAGGATAAATGGTTATGGGGAGCGGATGTTAAAGATTCCTTCACAGTGGCGATGGTTAAACAATTATATAGAGAGGATAATGAGGTGGGCCGTGACCATAAAATGCGATGGGAGTCTTGGGTGCCGTCGACGGTGAATATCTTTGTTTGGAGAGCTGAAATGGATCGTATTCCAACTAAAGCGGCTTTGATTAGACGAAGGATAAACATTCAAGATGGTGCGTGTGCCTTGTGCGGTTTCGGAGAGGAAGACGTGATGCATCTTTTCACGGGGTGTAGTTTTGCTTTTGGAGTCTGGGATTCAGTTGGCCGTTGGTGTAATATTATGCCTATTATGGCTTTTGATTTTAAAGATTTGTTGGGCATTCACGAGCAGGTTTCCGGGTGCAAGTGGGCGAAAAAAGTGATTAGAGGTATCGTTATGATTTCTTGTTGGGTGTTATGGATAAAGCGGAATGATAAAGTTTTCCACGGCTCTTCTCCGAAGGTTGTTGATGCGGTTGCTTTAGTCAAATCTGGGTCTTTTTTGTGGTTAAAAAGTAGGTCTAAATTTTCCGACTTATTATGGAAAGACCGGGTGCATAATCCTTTGTATATGATGTAAGTTGGTTGGTTGGCGGCCCTTGCTTCGAGGGCTTGCCTTGTTTGTTTTCTTAATAAAGTTCACTGTTAAAAAAAAAATTTAAGATTCCTCCATTATGGCAATATAAATCAACACATAAATTCTTAAAAATTAATGATATTTTAAACTATAAATAATATAAAACACTGTGATTATAATAAAATATATGAATGAAAAATCAACATAGTATCAATTATTTAGTATCTATTATTATATGATATTATACATGGGTAGGGCTAGATAGAAAACCCTATCTATATAAAAAACCCTAGAAAACCCAACCTCCCGACATTTTTTTTTTTGAAAAAAATAACACATGTAATATACATGTTTTTAAGAGTTTTGGGCCAAAAAAATCAAAAAAGCGCCGAAGGGATAATTTAAAAAAAAAAAAATTTCAGCAACTTTCAGCATTTTTGTCTAACACATGTTAGGCACTGAATTTTGTTTATTTTTTAAAAAAAAATCCCTTCGGCGCTTTTTTGTTTTTTGTTTTGGCCCAAAACACTCTAAAACATGTATATTACATGTGTAATTTTTTTCAAAAAAAAAAAAATGTCGGGAGGTTGGGTAAAAATGGGGGGAGATTTGGGTTTTCAGAGTTTTCTAAGAATTTTAGGGTTTTTTGTCTAGCATTACCCTATTATCTATTATCTATATATATTAATAAGTTATATTTATATTTGTATTTATATTTATTTATTATTTATTAATTTATAACATTTGAGAAATAGTGTCTATTTTTTTTTGTTGTCCTTTGCTAATGGTTTTTTTTCTATTTTTTCTTTTGGTGAACTATAATATTATTTATTTTTATTATAAAACTTCGGATCTTAATGGTAATGGGTCGGGTTTGGGACGGGTTTAAGTAATCCCAAACCCAAACCCGATTAGATAAGCTTGTCCCAAACCCGTCGGGTTTTTAGCGGGTAAATACCCATTGGGTATCGGGTATACCCGCGGGTTTCGGGTAAACCCATTAATTTAAAAAGATTACTCATTTGGTATACTCATCTTAAAACTCATTGGGTATCTATCGGGTAACTACTAACCGGTTACATTTTGTATTGTTATTATAAAAATATATATCAAATAACTACAATGTATACGGAATAGAATACCTACATGTGTAAAAAATGGATGTATCATATATATACATATTAATAATATAAAAGAAATTATATCGGGTATACAATCGGGTAAACGGGTACACTTTATCGGGTAATTGGGTCGGGTAAACGGGTATATCACTAAATCCCAAACCCGTCCCAAACCCGCGAAAAAAATAAAAACTATTCCCAAACCCGTCCCAAACCCGATTAACCGACCCCAAACCCGTCCCAAATGTGTCGGGTTTCGGGTTTACCCATCGGGTTCGGGTTTGATTGCCATCCCTAGACTTATAACTTTCCCCATAGTTAAAGAGTTAAATGCCCGGATAGTCCCTGTGGTTTGGCCTTTTTTCACCTTTAGTCTTTAACTTTCTAAAATTACAGCAATAGTCCCCAACTTTTTCAATTTCGTTCCCGGATAGTCCCCAACTTTTTCAATTTCGTTCCCGGATAGTCCCTAGCGCAGATGGAGGTTAGTCTTTTCAATTAAGTGGGTGTGAAATGACTTAAATACCCCTACTATTAAAAATAAAAAAAATAAAATTAAAATAAATTAAACCAATCAATAATGAAAATTAAGTTAAAACTTTAAAATAATAAAAAAAAAAACTACCCACACCCCAAGTCGTCTTCGTCTTCTTCCCCTATCACCACCACAATCGCCGTCTACTACCTCCGGCAACCACCCTCCACTATCACCTTTTAGTTTCTCCTACAACTCACCTGTTACTTCACACTACACCCCCTATCTTTTTACAGAATCGCCATCCCCATCGTTATCAAGTTATCAAAGAACCACCATCACTACCATGTTCAAAGTAGCGCCACCGGCCTCCCCATGTTCAAATCAAAATGGTCCGATTCAGCATCCCCATCGTCATTGATGTGTAATGATTTTCATATTTGTAATGATTCAGCATCCCCATCGCGTTGACCTGTGACAATTTTCAAATGTACTACATAATGACTTTTGTTTTCCGATTTGATCTCAACGATGACCTGGCATCTGATCAGATGTCCGATTAGTTCTAGTTTCTTGGGTGGATTGATCAACAAATGGACTACGTTTGTTGCTAATTAACCGATTAGATTCAATGTGTTGGGCAAATGGGTATGAATTTGTAACAATCCACTTTATGTGGGTCTTACTTTGATTCATGGAGCTACTGCAAAAAGGTGCAGGTGGGTTTTTTGTTTTTTGATTTGTAGAATGTAGACCCAATAAAGAAGAAGAATGGGGAAGTTGAAGTGGTCGCCAGAATAATGGGGTAGCGACAATTCAGAGTGAAGGGTTGGGTACGGTGGTGAAAGTTGGATGGTGGTTAGAGGGGGTAATCTTGACCCAAAGTCTTCCAAGTGGGTCAGTTTAGGTTGCTTTTAAAATTATATGGGTTGGTTTGGATAAGATGTTTTAACTAAATGGGTCACAATAGGTCACTTGAAATTCCATCTTGTTATTTTCGGGTCAAAGCGGGTTGACAACATTAAAGAAATGGGTCGATGTGGGTTAGTGTCTTAAAGAAACGGGGCAGGTTTCGGATCGGAATGGGTTTCGAGCCGGCACAAGTATCCGCACGAGACGGGTTACGGCACGGAACGGATTTTGGATCGGAACGGGTTTAGTTTGAATTGAGTTACGGGCCGAGACGGGTTTTGACGCTAGCCGTTTCGACGCGAGCCGTTTCGATCTGAGCCGTTTCGACCCGAGCCGTTTCGACGCGAACCGTTTCGACCTGTACCGTTTCGACGCGAGTCGTTTCGACCTGTACCGTTTCGACGCATACCGTTTCGACCTGTACCGTTTCGACGCGTACCGTTTCAATCTGTATCATTAGGATAACACTCTTCTTCTATAAACTTTTGACATACTGTTTCAACCTACAATTTCTTACAAGAATTATATTCTTAACAAGCAAAGAGTTTCTATAAACATAAAAGTTACCAATTAACCCTCTCACGATTCTTAGACAACATTTTGAATCCTCGACCAGAATGTCATCATAATAGACACTATCTCGGAAGTAGAATCAACATCGTGAGAATATTTGTTGGATTTAATCAACATATTCTCTGCAGATGATGGATATAATAAAGTTTCATGAGCTTTGTTCTAATCATTGCAAGATGTGAACTTCGCAGTGAATTTATACTGGAAATTTCATCAGTGATGCAAAGATGATATTATGAAGAGCTGAAGATGGATTCACTTGATGTACAATCTCTCTTTTTTAAAAAAAAAAAAACATTTTTTAACCAAACCGACCCGACCCAACCTGAAACTCATTCTGACCCGAACCCGTTCTGACCCGAACCCGTTTTGACCCGAACCAAAACAACCCTTATTTTAATTGACCCGTTTCGACCCGAACCCGTCTTGACCCATGACCCGACCCGACCCAACCCGACCCGATCCGTTTGCCAGGTCTAATGGTGGTAGTGGTGAAAGGTGGAGATGGTGGTGGTGGTGAAGAATTAGGAAGAAGAGGTGTGTTTGGATTGAAGATGAATCTAAATATGAGAAAGAAGAGGTGTGTTTGGATTGAAGGTGGTTATTGATTTAAAGTTTATTTTTTAATAGTAAGGGTATTTAGGTCATTTCACACCCACTTAACTGAAAAGACTAACCTACATCCGCGTTAGAGACTATCCGGGAACGAAATTGAAAAAGTTGGGGACTATAGCTTTAATTTTAGAAACTTAGAGACTAAAGGTGAAAAAGGCCAAACCACAGGGACTATCCGGGCATTTAACTCATAGTTAAATGAGTTTAGATTTTTATCAGTTTTTGTTTGGACTTTTTCCTTATATATGATCGTCGTTCGGTTGCTACTTAGCACGTTGTTTGGTCCTTCACTTTTTAACATGTATCGATATTGTATTGAGAAATAGTGCATATTTTGTCTTTTGAGGGTTTGTCCTTTGTGTTTATGTTTTTTTTCTTTTTGTTTTGGTGAACTTTAATGTTTTTCATTTTCTTCGTAGTTAATTGAGTTTAATTTTTTTTATTAGTTTTTGTTTTACGTTTTTTTCATGGATATGATCGTTGTTTGGTCGCTACTTAGTACGGTGTTTAGTGGTCACATTTGATCCCTCAAGTTTTTTTTAGTCCTCGACTTTTTAATATGTGTCGGTATAAATTCGACTTTATCTACGTTTCACGTCACGTAAGCCGCTTTTTGTTAGAAATTCGTGTTTTAATATCATTTTGATCGTTGTTCGGTTACTACTCGGCTGGTAGCACGGTTTTACATCATCTTCCTGCAACGCGGGGGCTAAAGACTAGTAATATAATAATGTCTTATATATTAATAGTTGATATATTTGATGTTTAACTTCAGGGGACCTATTTCACCATCTATGTACTAAAGAGCACTGCCTACTTGTATCTGCTAGCCATTCTTGTTCCCATTGTTGCCCTTTTGGGTGACTTTCTGTATCAAGGGTGAGCTTTTCTTTCTGTTGTATTTAACGGGGAGTTGGTTAATTTAACTTTAACGTATTAGTAGGGGTGCAAACGAGCTGAGCCGAGCCCGGGCTCGACCAGGCTCGATCTCGGTTAACTTATGAGATCAAAACCGGGAAAAAACGTAAAATAAAGACACGTATTTCTTACGCCAGGCAACTCACATGACGTAAAATGTAGACGAAGTCGAATTTATGCCAACAACTTTATTGAAGTTTAGGGGTTGTATGACAACTTTATTGAAGTTTAGGAGTAGAAACATAAATTGGTTAAAGAAAAAATAGAATAATTAAACATTAATGGGTTTAAATAAAAGTTTACACTAAAGGACGAGATAGATTAAAAGATAAAATAACTACTAGTGCTCCTCTTAATGAAAACTAATATTACAATAAGGCTCAACGAGCCTGACGAGCTTCACATGTCAGGCTAGAGCTCGGGATCGATAAATAAATGTGCTTTATTTTAGGCTCAGGCTCGGCTCGTTTGCACCCGTACGTATTATATATTCTTATGTTCCCCTTAAAGTCAAAGGGAACAAGATGTAATATGAACGATTGGATGAAGATATGTAGGGTTGTAAACGAACCGAACGAACACGAACAAGGCTTTGTTCGTGTTCGTTTGTTAAGGAAATAAATGTGTTCACGAACGGTTCATGAACACTTACCGAACGAGATTTTATGTTCGTGTTTGTTCATTAAGAAAATGAGCGTGTTCACGAACACAAATGTAACGTTCCCATTTTTATCATATAAGAATTACTGGTTTGGTTAAATTTATTGACCACTAGTAACTAGTAACTAGTTTATTATTAATATAAATAGTCAACTCAAATAGTTTTAAACACTATTTTATATAATTGGTTGAAATATTATACCAATTAATTGGCCTATGTATGGGTAACCTGTCTAATAAAAATAAAAGTATATAAAAAGTTATATTATTAAGACAGGTATATTACGGGTAGGTTAAATGCTAGAAATATGAAGTTCCTAGACGGGCCTAGGAACCCTATAATAATAAAATTATAGAAATACATTGTATTTTGAACCTACTCTATTTTAATAAGACTGAGACCCAAATGTAGACAAAAATATTCTCGTTCTAAATACATATTTATTATTTTCTAGAAAACCATACTTTAAAAGTTATAAGCACCAAATAAGTAAAGCAGTTAAATTAATTATATATATAATAAAATATAAAAATAAACTTACATGTAAGTTTGTATACGTTTACTTTAAAGAAAGAAAATAAATAAAAAGAATTTTAGCTAACTTTTACATCATATAGGATATTTGTAGTATGCATATATTAAATTGTAGTATGCATATATTAATAGGTACGTGTCCTCAAAAGAAGTATACACTCTTAGAAAGTTGACATGTATCAAGTATTAGCATTAATTGAAAGATGGACGTGTATGATTGCTGTCAAAAGGAGGCCAAACTTCTTCTCCAAGAAACTTGTAAATTCAATATAAATAGGCCACATATTTGTTCACTTGCGGCTGACATCCTTGCTTTCTATCATTTACATTTCTTTCTATTCATATACATATATTTGTTTTTTTTCCCTGTCTTATTTAGTAACTATACTAAAGCCCTGTCCTGTTTTAAGCATTGTAACTCCCGATCACCGCTACCCTTTTCGATCGATCTGAGTCCCATAACGCATGTCAAGGCTCTGCCCGACTAAGTTCGTTTGGATTCTATCTCGGAACTTCGAATTAGGGTACTATACTTAACACGAGTGCATTATATATTTTTTTATATCTTAAAAATTATACCCAAAATTTATACCAGGAGTCCTTCTAGTTGAACCCTAAAGTTACACAGTGGGTCCATTCCTTTTTCTCACCATTTTATTCTCTTTTTGTGAGCTACCCAAAACTATTATTTATTATTTCTATTTTATTACCAAACTTTTATAAAAAGTCATGCCTATTATTATTTTACCCAATAGGGAACCATAATTGAGACACTTAAGTAATCCTGCACAACTCCTTAAATTTTCGTAGCAATCAGAATCAGGATCAGGGCCCCTAAAATTCCGGGGGGGCAAAACCCTAGTTACGATTATCTTCATAACTGATTATAAAATTCGAAAATTTAAAATCTGTCGACACAGCAAGCCTACATGCATGAAGGGCTACCCTATGAAAATAGGGTGGTCACTCGCGTAGCGCGACGCCTAAGGGGGTACCCCCTCGCGCTACGCGACGGTGTCAAATTTTCAGTATAAATAGCAGGGGTTGGGACTTGAATTTTGACACTTGAACGAAGAAAATCGGAGTTACGTAGGTCGAGTTATAAGCAAAACAGTCCAACACACACACACAATTATCGAATCGCTGCCGCAGAACAGGGTAATTACTCAATCGCTATTACGATTCATTCCGGGATCAATATATCCAAGGAATGCCTAAGTGCCGCCCACATTGGGCTATGCTTTATCGTTGTCGATAATTCGATAATGAGCCGAAGCATTGTACTTTGTCGTTGTCGATAATTCGATATACGAGTTGAAGTACTATACTTTGTCGTTTGTCATTTTGATAAATGAGCTGAAGTATTGCACTTGGACATTCATTGTAAAAATTAATCTCGGGGAATTATCGTAACTGCTGTATTGATCATTAACCTGGTTCTTGTAAAATTCGTTAAGATTTGATTTAGGTTTTACACCAATACGTATTCCATTCTGTTAAACCACCAAAAAAAAATACTCCCAACTACACCCTTACAATCAAACAAACTATAAAATCATCAGAAGATCCAGAATAATAAAGGAATGTCTAATTATCGGAAGAAGTAGAATCAGGAAGTTTATTAACTCAATCCTGCATGCTGATTTGTGAGTTATTCTCTTTTTATAAATTCTTTTATCACAGTTTGTGACTATTTACAATACTCCAAATTATTTTCAGAATTATAACTTACAGTGATTAAGTTTATGTGAATCACCAAATTACAGCCGGTATGTGGGGTATTGTGCACATTAGTTGATAATCTTCACCATTGGGGCAGCCATTGGGTGATATGACCATAATCACAGATACCATTGGACGTATGGGCCAATGGATCGAGTGGTAAAGTACTGTGGGTAGTTGGTTGATATCAGAGACATTGTAAAAGATCTTACCACTGTGAATTATAATAAATGCGTCATTTTCCAGTAACTAGAATAATTCACTCAGTATTTCCCGCTGACAAAATCTTTTTAAAACGCGTTTCAGGTAATTACAATAGATTGGAGTAAGGATTGGATCCGACACTGAAGGACTTCAAGAAGTGGCTTATTTTCAAATTAAGAAATACTGTTTTTATTTAAAAGCTACCTTTGTAAAACATGGAATTTATCCCATCTTTTTAAATAAAATCCGGTGTTTCTAAACTCTGATATTTTTCCTAACTCACGGTCCTGATGAAATTTCCGCTGCAATGTTTTTCAAAATAATCACCGGTACCACTGGACTGCTCACGGCACCGATTCCGGCCAGGGTGGGGTCGGGGGTCGTGACAACAAATAAATTTGGTGAACGCAACGATGGATAAAGGTGGATGGCCCAAAGAGCAGCACTGGAACTTGAATCCCTTATTGTGGAACGGGGGTCGATCGTGTTCGTCAATGTAAATAATGAGAAAGGAAAGGGGAAAGATGCATAAACAAGGTGAAATAGGGTTTTCTAGTTTAATTGTTAGGGTAATAAATTAAATAAAAATTTAATAATATAAAACGTACATATAAAATACCTGAAAGTACAAAAATCTTTAATTGAAACACAAACAAACGAACATAAACGAATGTAGATGAATGAATGTTCACGAACACCTTATCGAACGTTCACGAACACAACTGAACGAACGAGACATCTGTTCATGTTCGTTCATTTAACTAATCGAACAATATTTCTTGTTCATGTTCGTTCGTTTATTAAACGAACGAACACAAACAAACTTCCTGCCGAACGGTTCACGAACTGTTTGTTGAACGTTCAGTTCGTTTACAGCCCTAAAGATATGGTTAAATCCTGACTCTTGTAATTCAAAGAAACCTTCTAGAAGAGGAGGTTTTTTTTAGTTTCATTTTGATAGAAGTTTTTTTTTTTAACGGTCAATAAACTCAATCTCGAGCACTCTTGGGGCACCCACTGGACAAACGGAGTACTCTGAGAGTAACCCGAGTCCACCACCAATTCTGGGAAAAACCCGGTAACCCACCCGTCTGTAGGCACGACAGTGAAATTACCAGTAAAACCCGTTTGGCTCAAGGATCCAACCCAGACCACCAGTGCCTCAGTCTAGTCTAGTCTAGTCTTCACCGTGTTAAAACCAAGGTTCTATTCATCGGAATAACCACTCCCTGTTCAAACCTTTTACCCAAAAATGTCTTCCTCTTCATTTTCACTCTTATTTCTTGCATAGATTTGAAGGTAAATCTTCCTAATTTTGAATTTAGGTTTAGTTTTGGATTTTAGTTCACAAAGAAGAATCGGAGAGGAGGTTAGAAGATCTAACTAACGGAAGTAGAAAGAAGTAGGGTGATGGATGAGCGCACTAGATCATGGTGTGTTATAATGCGAGCTCTTATCTTGTGTGTTTCTGTCTTTTTCGTTTCCATTTTGCTTTCTGATCATGTGAAGTTGTTGCCATACTGCAGAGTACGTAATTCGTAAAGGCAAAACTCGGATATTTATTGTTTGTAAAGGAGATGCTGATTCACAGTCATTCAGCTAAGAGAGAATTAGTGACAGAACATACAGTTGAATGATGTACATTAATTGCAGAGGATTCCATTAGAAGAAGCATGGTTTATAGAGATTTTCCAGTAATTATTTCGAGTGTTGACATGTAGACACCATATATAAGAATGGATGTTAAGGGGTAAATGGGTCAATTTGAGACTTATAAGACCACCCGTAGTGGGGCGTGATTTTTAAAAATTTTTCAAAAAAAACGCCTTATAACGCCCTCGCCGCCATTACACAGGGCGTTACCGGGCGTTATTTTTCAAAAAAAAATGAATGTGGCGTGATTATTAAAACGCCATTTTGCAATTGTTGGAGCTTTGACTTGTGTTGACCCACCAATGAGAAATCACTTTGTTTTTTTTTTTTATTTTTTATTTTTTTTATTTTTTGTTTAAGGATTGAAAGGGACATTATTTGGGCATTATTCCCACTACGCCAATTTTGCAATAACGCCCCATGCTGACTGGGTTGCCACGTGTCGGATAATGCCCCATGGTGGGGGCATTATATTTCTTAACCACTACACATGGTCTAACTAACTAATTGTGTTTAGGGGATGGTCTTCATGTACATTTTTTTTACAGTTTAATAACCTTTGTGTCCCTTATGTATACATTTAAACCTATAGGAAAAAGTTATTGTATAACGTCATCGTGTCTAAGGTTATTGTATCTTGATTCTCATTCCTTTATATATCATTATACCATTAATATACCCATCCACCGGACAAGTATAGAACTAGTTGGGGTATGTTGGTTAAAAAGTCCTCAAATGTGTGACCTTAGTTTTGTTCCCATACTGATTCATATGTTGTTCTTTAAAAATGATTGTGCATGATTTCAGGGCTCAGAGATGGTTCTACCCATATGATTACCAAATTGTTCAGGAAATCCACAGACACGAGCCAGAGTCTATCGGTGCGGGATTACCAGAAGAGGAAAGGAGGTATGCCTTTGCCCTACTTCCAAGGGAAAAGTCAAAGCACACGGGTTTTGCCTTCGACTCACCCGGGTACGAGTGCGACACAGCAGGGCGTTAGTGCTCCACAGAAACCTTGGGATGTGATTCGACGAGCCAGCATGAAACCTAAGTCGAAATCACCTCGAACCAGTCGTCATTAGAAGTTAAGCTGTACACAAAAACAAAGACACAATTAGAGAATTATTGTTATTATCTACTTATTTGGCAGTTGAATACATTTTTGTAAGTTTTAACAAAAAGATGTATAATTTGATGTGAGTAGAACCTTATTAGTGATATAATGATTCTTTGGTTCTTCTTTTCTTTACCTTTGGGGTTGGTCTGTTATAAATATATTTTTCTTTACCTTTGGGGTTGGTCTGTTATAAATATATTGCATAGTAGCAATGTGTGTGTGTGTGTGTTCAACGGTAATTAGATGCAAGAGATGAGAGTCGTGGATGGTCTTATGCTCGATCATCCGTTTTTGGTTTCCGTAGGATCAGACAGAAAAGACTTCAGTACAGGATTTCAACGGCACATGTTTAGTTTTGTTTAGAGTAGTTATTATATATATGGTGAAATATACTAGCAAGATTCATATTTTTATGCATGGATATGAAGAAAGAACCCATTCTATTGTCAAATTGGACAAGTTTGTGGGACAATATTCTCTAATTTTTAAAATCCGTTAATAACAATAACAATTATTAGTGTGACATCTTCAAATTTCAGTTATAAGGCTCAACACACATTGATGTTGACTATCGTTGACCATTTGAACAACCTAACTTTCATCTTGACATAACAGGCCCCTGAACTTCTGTTTTAGTTAAAGCCTCTATCTTTCTGTGACTTTACACTTTCAACCCAAACTTTATAAACATCAATACACAGTGATATTAATAGCAACTTTATTAAAAAAAAAGTATTAATAAAAGTATAATTTAAACTAACAATTAAGAAAATGTTATTATTCAAAATATAGAAGGAAATGTTTAATTGAGTATAATGACACTCTATAATTATAACAAAGATGGAAGGAAATGTTTAATGAAGTAAAGGTGACAAATTCTTGTTAATATGCATGGATTATAAATATGTATTAAATTCATACATCTTCTTCAACCTCACTTCATCACCACTTCAACACACACCTCTTCTTCATTGTTCAAAGTGCTAGATTCTTCATTCTTTTGCTTTTGCTGTGACTAGATTGCATTTAACATGGTAAGTAATTCTTTCATCAATGTATGTAATTGCAGCTATTAACGGCTTCTAACAACCCAACTTTCATCTTGACATAACAGGCCCCTGAACTTCTATTTTAGTTAAATCCTCTAACTTTCTGTCACTTTACACTTTCAACCCAAACATTAACACACATTGATTGACTCACTCTGTTGATTTTATTGCTGTTGACTGTCGTTGACCATTTGAACAACCTAACTTTCATCTTGACATAACAGGCCCCTGAAATTCTGTTTTAGTTAAAGCCTCTAACTTTCTGTCACTTTACACTTTCAACCCAAACTTTATAAACATCAATACACATTGACTTTATCACCCTGTTGACTTTATTGGTGTTGACTATTGTTGACCATTTGATTTTCCTATCTTAATAATCAACAGGTTTCGATTTGCATGCCCCATTGGTATTTCACTTGTTTTTTTAAAGGCCAGCAAACTTTATTATTTATGAAACTGAGCAAACTTTATTATTATGAAACTGAGAAGCATACATATAACTTAGAGTTAATTACACAAATGGGTCCTGTGGTTTATACCTAATTTCGCCTTTGGGTACTAACTTTTTATTTTAAGAGATTTAGGTTCTATGGTTTCAATTTTGTAACACCTTTGGGTACTAACACCAAAATTAGTTAATTAATGACTAAAATACCCTTACATTTTTTTAAGTTTATCAATGTAACACATTTGGGTACTAACACCTAATTTTATTTAAGTTTAAATCAATTTTACAAAATCTATTTATTTTTTTTATTTTCATCTTTTTATTATATCTCTTAATTAACATAAAGTCTATTTATTTTTTTTATTTTCATATTTTTATTAAATTTCTTATTTAACATAAAATCTACTTGTTACACCAGTATTTTTTTAAATAGATTTTTTAAATAAAATCTACTAGCTATATAGTTTTATGTAAATTAAATTTCTTACTAGTTTTAAATAATGTAAACCTTACTCGTTTTGAATTTTGGATATATATGATTGATAATAATAATAATAAATATCTTTCATGTAAAAAAAATTAAGCCATTTTTAACTCGTTTTTTGTTCATTTACATTTTACTATTTTAGAAAGATATTTAATATACATAAAATCTACTAGTTGCACCAGTAAAATCTACTAGCTATATAGTTTTATGTAAATTAAATATCTATTTTACAAAAAAAGGAGTTAAAAAAAGGCTTAAATTTTTTTAGTTTTATCTAAAATACCTAGCTATATAGTTTTATCTAAAATACCTAGCTATATAGTTTTATGTAAATTAAATATCTTTCTAAAATAGTAAAATGTAAATGAACAAAAAAACTAGTTAAAAAAGGCTTAAATTTTTTTACATGAAAGATATTTATTATTATCAATCATTCAATCCAAAATTGAAAACAAAAATTTAATTTACATAAAACTATATAGCTAGTAGATTTTATTTAAAAAATATATTTAAACAAATACTGGTGTAACAAGTAGATTTTATGTTAAATAAGAAATTTAATAAAAATATGAAAATAAAAAAAATAAATAGAGTTTATGTTAATTAAGAGATATAATAAAATAATGAAAATAAAAAAATAAATAGATTTTGTAAAATTGATTTAAACTTAAATAAAATTAGGTGTTAGTACCCAAATGTGTTACATTGATAAACTTAAAAAAATGCAAGGGTATTTTAGTCATTAATTAAGTAATTTTGGTGTTAGTACCCAAAGGTGTTACAAAATTGAAACCATAGAACCTAAACCTGTTAAAAAAAGAAGTTAGTACCCAAAGGCGAAATTATGTATAAACCACAGGACCCATTTGTGTAATTAACTCTATAACTTATTTTTGTGATTCAGATACAAGAAATGTGAAATGAAAGTTGTGTTTTAATTGCAGGATGAATTGAAAAAATGTGAGATACAAGATGAACAGCCTTGCAAACATCGAGTGCTTGTCGTAGCCAATCGCCTTCCTGTATCAGCGGTACAGAAGGGTGATGCATGGCAGCTTAAAAAGAGTGACGGCGGCTTAGTCAGCGCCCTTCCAGGTACGTTCTCTCGTTTTCGAAGGAAAGAGTTTAAACTAATGGGCTGAAATATTTTGAAGGGATAACGGAGATTGAAACAAGATGGATCGGATGGGCTGGTGTGAATGTTCCCGGTGATACAGAACGCAAATCTCTTACAGAATCTTTGGCCCAGATGGTTTGTTCAATACATCCATCATCTTTAGTTAGGGGTGTGAATTTCTGACACGACCCGAAAACACGACACGAACCTAACACGGAATTCGCGGATTTGGGTTTAGTCTAAACGGATTCGGGTCAGTTTCAGGTTGAAACCGCGAACCCGTTTAGCTAAACGGGTCAGGTTCGGGTCAACCTGGTCAGGTTGACGGGTTGACCCATTTAACCCATTTATATTAAAATTATATTTTTACAATATGTTTTATGTCATAATTTGATTAGGTGTATAATTTTATGTCATAAATATAACTTAAAAAGGGAAATTGACATAATATTTTATGATTTTAATGTAATTTTATTATATAAATTTGTGTTTTTTGTAGTACATGTTAATTTTCATATATTAATTTGTTGAAAAAAATAAAAAAATAAAAAAATTCGGGTTGAATGGGTCGGGTTCGGGTCAGCCTGAGAATATCCGGGTCGGGTTCGGGTTCATATGTATGACACATTTTCGGGTTCGGGTCGGGTTGAACCCGCCAACCTGCGAACACGACCCGTTTAGCACCCCTATCTTTAGTTTATATAGCTTACAATTAAAAAAAGTTCCATCTTTTATAGTCATATGTTGATCACTTGATTTGCAGAGATGTGTGCCGGTCTTTCTTGATGAAGACCTTGTCCGTTTATATTACAACGGCTACTGCAACAACATAATGTGGCCACTTTTTCATAGTCGGGGACTTGCTCAAGACGATGGGCTTGACGCTTATGTTAATTTCCAATCACAGTTTGATGCATACATAAATAAAGGCGAATCAGATGTTTGCAGATGTTATTGAAGAAAATTATCAACAAGGCGATGTTGTTTGGTGCCACGACTACCATCTGATGTTTCTTCCAAGTTTATTAAAAGAAAAGAGACCGAATACGAGAGTTGGTTGGTTTCTACACACACCGTTTCCGTCCTCTGAGACGTATAGGACAATGCCATCTCGATCACAGCTGATAACAGCCGTTCTTGCAGCTGATTTAGTCGGGTAATTACTTATTACCACTGTTGCAGAAATCGGCCTAGGCGGCCGATTAATCGGCGCCTAGGCGCTAGGCGGTCACTTACTGCCTAATTTTGAGCTAGGCGGTCAATTAATCGGTCATGGTCAAAAATCGGTCAAAATCGGTCCTAGGCGGTCAAAATCGGTCCTAGGCGGTCAAAAATCGGATTAATCGGACAATATTAGTCGGTCAAAATCGGTCCTAGGCGGTCAAAATTGGTCAAAATCGAACCATACTATCTGAAACTTGAAGTATTTATGTGAATTTTGAAGTATTATTTTTATATTATTGGGTATATATATATATATAATTTTGAAAAAATACATACAAAAATCCCATTCCGATTAATCCCTAGGCTGTACCTCACCGCCCGACTAGCGCCTAGCGCCTTCTACAACATTGCTTATTACCCCCTGTTTTATATACCAATATATGATATATTATATTGTGGCTATTATAACTCAAGAGGTGTTATTTCCTTAGTTTTCATACTTACGATTACGCGAGGAATTTTATGAGCGCGTGCACACATATTCTCGGGCTTGAGGGGACTCTTGTAGGAGTGCAAGATCAAGGGAGAGTTACTCGTATAGCTGCGGTATATTTGCTTATAAATATCATATTTTTTATTATTAAACTTACTTAATTACTTGTGGTTATCGTCATTTATATTTCTTCAAACCTCAGTATCCTATTGGGATAGATTCTCATAGATTTGTACAAACCGTTCAACTCCTAGAAGTCCAGGATCGTATAAAAGAACTTGAGGGGGGATTTGGCGGTAAAAAGGTGAGTTAATAGAACCCTCTTCTGCATGTGATTTAATAAAAAAAGGTTGCAGAAACTGAAGCTTTTAATCTTGCAGGTAATTCTAGGAGTTGACCGACTTGACGTGATTAAGGGAATACCCGAAAAGTTGCTAGCATTTGAAAAGTTTCTTAAAGACAATCCAAATTGGTGTGATAAAGTTGTTCTAGTGCAGATTGCTGTGCCAACAAGAACCGAAGTCCCTATGTGTATGTTTGGCCATTTTCTTTCTTTCTTTCCTCATTCTACCGTTTATGTTTTCTCTCTTCCTAATGAACATTTTGAATTCTTGACAGATAAAAAGCTTGCACGTCATGTTCATGAAATTGTTGGGCAGATCAATGGAAGATTTGGGAAGCTTACATCGGTGCCGGTTCATTTTTTGGTGTGTCTCTTTGATCCGTCTTCTTTTTTTCATGTTTTCTTTGTGAAATGGCTCGCTTTCTTGTGCATTTTTGCAGGATCAATCGCTTGACTTTAATACGTTATGTGCACTATACGCCGTGGCTGGTATATTATTTTGAGAGTGAATTTCAAGGACTGCCCTTTATCTTTATACACATTTTCAGGCGTTGTCCTTTGTGTTGAAAATTGACGAGTTTTGTCCTTTATGTTTTCATATTATACACGTTTTGTCCTTTAGGCCTAGCCCAGTTAGTTTTTTCAGTTAAATTTGGTCATGTGCTTTGCACATTGAGGGCATTTTTGTCAATTCAAAGGTAAGTTCAACCACAGATTTACTGCTCAAAGCTTCTGCAACCTTTGAATTGACAAAAATGCCCTCATGTGCAAAGCACATGACCAAATTTAACTGAAAAAACTAACTGGGTTAGGCCTAAAGGACAAAACGTGTATAATATGAAAACATAAAGGACAAAACTCGTCAATTTTGAACATAAAGGACAGCGCCTGAAAATGGGTATAAAGATAAAGGACAATCCTTGAAATTCACTCTTATTTTGATAATTCCACTATTATTTTATTTAATAATTAATATAATGCTCACTAAAGTACAATGTGATTAGATGTGGCACTCATTACATCTGTAATGGACGGAATGAATCTTGTAAGCTACGAATTTGTGGCCTGCCAAGCTTCAAAGAAAGGCGTTTTAGTTACGCATACATATTTTAGCGCTCACACCATTGTTTTATCGTAATATAACCAATTTCCATGTTACATTTACATAGTTTGTAGGAGCAGCACAGTCTCTTGGTGCAGGGGCGATTTTGGTAAATCCATGGAATATCACAGACGTAGCTTCTTCGATTCTGTATGCTCTCGATATGCCTTCTGAAGAGAGGGAAAAACGACACAACCATAACTTCATGCATGTCATTACTCATACATGTCAAAAATGGGCTGAAACTTTTCTTAGGTTTGTGTTCTTTAATTTGTGTTTACTTCTTTATATTTTTCTGTAACTAGTTTTTTTTTTTCCTCATATAGTGAACTTGATGATACGGTTGCGGAAGCGCAGCTGAGAACTAAACAGATTCCACCGCAGCTTCAAACTGAACTTGCAGTTGACCGCTATCGGTGTTCGAGTAACCGTATGATCATATTGGTATTGTATCCTATTTTTTTTTATCATATTCGGCTAGCTTTAAAGAAGGGGTAAATGGGTAATTTTACTTTATAGGGGTTCAATGAAACGTTAACCAAACCGGTGAATGCTGATGGAATGGCTGATCAAGTTAAACAAACGGAACTTAATCTACACCCTGAGCTAGAACAGCCTTTAAAGAGGCTTTGTGATGATCCAACGTCAACGGTTGTTATTATAAGTGGGAGCCAGCGTTGCGTACTCGAAAAGGTAACAGGCTTTTTATTTGCAACTGCATTTAAATTTCTTGCTTTTTAGTTGCAACCTGAATTTTGTTGACTCAATGATTCTGCAGAACTTTGAAGATTATAATGTATGGCTTGCAGCCGAACATGGTGTGTTTATAAGAACAACCGACAAGAATTGGTCACAAAACTTGACGAATAATATACATACAGATTGGATCGCGAGCCTGAAGGTGCGTGCATGCGTATTTATGTTTTTTTTCTATTCTGAGTACGCGGGTTAGTAACTGGTCAAACGGGTCAACCATTGGTGTCAGCCCAATGGCCACCAGCCCGCATTCTAACCCGGAGGTGGCGGGTTCGAGTCTTGCTCGTTCCCAATGCCCCTACGGTAGCGGATTTACCCCCAGACTCAGGCTTGCTGGGTGGCAGTCTGCGAGGTGGGATCACCTCGGCGGTTGGGAGGACCGTGGAATATCCCCCCCCCCCCACTGGTCAAACGGGTCAGATGACCCATTATTTTTTCTTGAAATTTTCCAACTTGTTCTTGAAACTTGATGCTGGTTGCAGCATGTTTTCGAGTATTTCACTACGCGAACTCCACGGTCTTACTGTGAGCTTCGCGAGACGTCAATCGTTTGGAGTTATAAGTATTCAGGTTTGTACCCAACTGCATTTCATTAATTTGTAATATTTTGTAACCTCAGGTTATTAACTTTTCCTGTCCTTTTGGTTAAGATTTCGAATTTGGAAGACGTCAAGCAAATGACTTGTTGAATCACTTGAGGAATGGACCCATATCAAATGCTTCAGTAGACATTGTTCAAGGCGAGCGGTCCGTTGAGGTTCGAGTCAATGGTGTCTCAAAGGTTTGACCTTTTTCTCACCCTTTTTAGATGATGCTTTATAGCATGAAACCTGCATTGATATTTGACCACTTTTTTTTTTTTGTGAATTCTATTTAGGGTGTAGGCATACATGGCATTTTAGGTCAAGTTATACGCGACAAAGACATGAAGCTTCCAATCGACTATGTGCTATGTGTCGGTCATTTCCTTCCAAAGGTAATGTCTTGAGAACTTTAAGTTTGAATTAGGGACACTTTGGTCTTTTTGCCTCAGAGATTTTAACAAAATGTAAACACCATCATCTCAAAGATGATTATATAGTTTTTTGTATATATCCCATAGGTTTTTTAACCTGACCCAACCCATTTTGATATGTATCGAAAGATAACCTTTTTGACTCATTATCACGCCTGCGTATTTTGCAACTCAGTGGCGGAACTAGAACATTAACTCAGGGGTATCCAGAATTTTTTTTTTTTACCGTGCAATGATACAATATTAAAAAAAAACAATAAATAAATAAAGTAAAAAATTCTTTTCGACCTCACAAACCGTAGCATTGTTCAAAAATTCCGGCCCGATTCGATTGCGTAAATCCGTCTTGACAAGCTTCAATTTCGAATTTTTTTTTAATTATTTTGGCTATTATTTGGTTATTTGGGCTAATCTAATATGCTATTATTTAGTTATTTGGGCTTATTATTTGGGTTTGTATCATCATCACCAAACTGGGCTTATTATTGGTTTGTAAATTTTTTTTGAGGGGTGTCCTCGTAGTTGTTTCGAGTTGTCCTTAGTAAGAAAATAAAAATTTACACTACCGGAAAAAAGTTGAGCCGTAGCCCGTGCTACGCCTGGACCTTCTTTAGGTCCGCCGCTGTTGCAACTACAAGTATTAATGCATACAATTTGCAATCTCTACTTGACTATGTGCTTATAAATGTTTTAGGACGAAGATATATACACGCTTTTTGATTTGGAGCTTCCTGCTACAACAGCAGCCCCGACCCACTCAAGTTTAGGGAGTCCCATCGACAAGCAGTTTCCAAATCGTTCAGAAGAAGAAACCAAAGCCGACGACCATTCAGGTATAGCTTCAGATAGTGACAATAGCTGCTGCCCCGTGAATAGAAACATGACCATAAATGCATCCAACATGACGTCTATGCTAGATCTCCAGGGTGACAACTACTTGTGTGCAGTTGGAAGACAGCAGTCAACCGCAAAGTATCTCTTGAATTCTTCTGCGGATGTGGTGGCTCTGTTGAAAAAACTGGCAGCTTGAATCATTGTAGATATACGAAGCTATGTTAACTTAGTGAAGATCGAAAGTTAAGCACGTATTTCTTGATGGGCCGCGTTTACGTTATGTTTATTTTAGTTAATGGGTCAGACTTTATTATTATGTTTAGTTTATTTCGGTTGGGCCGTAGGCCATGTTTGTCCAGGTTATTTTTAGTCCAGTATGGGTCAAAGAACAATGTCCGTGTCAGTTTGTTTATAGTCCAGTCCGATAGAAATATGATACGGGTCAAGGGTTTATAAAGCCCAAAGGTGAAACGGTGTGTCTCTTTGTTGTAACTGCTGCAACGGTTATTCAGGATACACCGTTTAAGGAAAAGACGCGACCGTATAGAGGCACCGTTTCACACCTATAAGAACCCTGCATCATTGTTCTATTTCGTAGCGTTGTAACAGACATTTGTTGAAGGTATTCGAAGTCAGTTTATGTTATTATCGAGTGCTGCAAGTATTTCTGTTTGTTTTTCGATCAGTAAGTTTTTTCCATTCAAATCATTCGTATTACTGTTCGTTCATTATTGTTACAATGAAGTTCTGCGATCGTTGTTATATGATTGATTGTGATTGTGAATATAATAACAACCCGGTCCGTTCCGAATGGTCCTGGGTGTCCGACGATTCTGATACCAACACTTAGATTACATTATTGCTGTAAATAATGACGGGCCATGGATTTTTTTCATGGGGTAAAAAAATTTCTTAGGGTTGGAAATCTATCGCTAAATTTTGAGCATTTGTTCTATTATTGATAGCATAAAAAAATTTACTATGATAATGTGTACGAAAACTCACAATAATAAAATTGGCTATACAAGTTTATAATCGCGTCATGAGCCTTTTAATAAATAAATTAACTTTTAATCATATTATTAAGTTGTATAAATAAACACAGGCAATTTGTAACAATACGAACTTTGATAGTCGAATTATTCGCATTAGCAGTAAGTTCATTAAGCATACATATTTTTGATACATCCATTAAGCTGATTAAGACGGTAGGGTTAGTTAACTAATTGACGGCCAATGAGGTGGTGGTGGAGTGGTAGGGGAGAGTCTTGGTGTTCTAAGGGACCCAAGTTCGATTCCTGCCCTTCCCATTATTTTCTGCGGCACCTGGTGATGATGGGAGACTAGGCGAATAGGTGGAGATCGCTAGTTCGATCCTTGAACTGAGCGGGTTTTACCTCACCGCACTGTCGTGCCTTTGGGCGAGTGTTCACGGGCTTCGGCCCTAGGTGAGGGTTTTCCCCGGTTCGGAGGCGAATGTATCCCGATGTGGTGAATTTCGCCAGTAGCCCGTTTGGAGGATTCGTTGGCCGTTCAAAAAAAAGTTAACTAATTGACGAGACACAAAGAATTAGTAAGTGATTCGCCTTTGCAAAACACACGTGCCCTGCTCAACCTTTTTTTGGGAAACGGGGAATCCCCGGTCAAACATTTCTTAGAAAAGAATAAAGAGTAAACTGTCATTTTGGTCCCTGTGGTTTGCTCACTTTTGCCACTTTAGTCCAAAACTTTTTGCATCTAGGTCCCTGTGGTTTCAGTTTTATTGCCATTTTGGTCCAAAAATGAAATCAGGTCATATTTGTCTTTTAAAATCCTGCTATTTTGTCCTTTTCCGCAAGGGCAAAATGATCATTTATTTTTTATAAATAAGTACCATATTTTATAAGACAAATATGACCTGATTTGCCCATGAGGAAAATGACAAAATTGCAAGATTTTATGAGACAAATATGACCTGATTTCATTTTTGGACCAAAATGGCAATAAAACTGAAACCACAGGGACCCAGATGCAAAAAGTTTGAGTTTTGGACTAAAGTGGCAAAAGTGACCAAACCTCAGGGACCAAAATGACAGTTTACTCAAGAATAAAAGAATACAACAAAGAACTAAACTAGACCCGGGATATAGGCCCAAGATCTATTTTAGCTCCAAAAGAAAAACAATGGGCTAATCTAAACAAGCAATTATACCTAAGCCCATTTGTATAACCTACCCGGAATGAATGGGTCGAACCGTTTAGACAGTCAAATGGGTCAAACCTATTAAAAAAATGGGGTCAATTTGGGTTATAAGACAGTCAAATGGGTCAAACCTATTAAAATTAGCTAAAGAGTGAATGGGTCGAACCGTTTAGAAGCCTTACAAAGGCTTGCCCATGAACGCAGGACGGAGTCTTCCAGCAGCAGGCCTTGAGAAAACTTTTAACAGCCTTTACTTGCCTAGTTGTATATAAACTGAGATGAAACATCAATAGAGAAACACTGAAACAGTAAGATAAAATAAAAATGACGAGAGCTAATAATCTATGCAGTTAATGTCGGTAAGAAACACTAAAACAGTAAAATAAAATAAAAATGCCGAGAGCTAATAATCTATGCAGTTAATGTCAGTGATATATCGGTCCCCTATAGGGCTGTAAACGAACTGAACGAACACGAACAAGGCCTTGTTCGTGTTCGTTCGTTAAGGAAATAAATGTGTTCACGAACGGTTCATGAACACTTACCGAACGAGGTTTTATGTTCGTGTTCGTTCATTAAGGAAATGAGCGTGTTCGCGAACGGTTCACGAACACAAACAAACACAAATAAATTTGGCGAACGCGACGAAGGATAAAGATAGATGGCCTAGAGAGTAGCACTCGAACTTGAATCCCTTATTGTGGAACGGAGGTCGATCGTATTCGTGGATGTAAATAATGAGAAATGAAAGGGAAATGATGCATAAACCAGGTGAAAGTGGGTTTCCTAGTTTAATTGTTAGGGAAATAAAATAAATAAAAGTTTAATAATATAAAAAGTACAAATAAAATATAAGAAAGTACAAAGATCTTTAATTAAAGCACAAATATACGAAAATAAACGAGCGCAAATCAACGAATGTTCACAAATACGTTCACGAACACCTTACCGAACGTTCCCGAACACAATCGAACGAACGAGACCTCTGTTCATTTCGTTCATTTAACTAATCGAACGAAATTTCTTGTTCATGTTCGTTCGTTTATTAAACGAACATAAACGAACTTCCCGCCGAACGGTTCATGAACTGTTCGCTGAACGTTCGGTTCGTTTACAGCCCTAGACTCCCCTAGTAAAATATCAATGTCAAATATCGGTACCGATATTATCAGCGATATTGACCTATATAACCGATATATCACTCAATTATTAGTGTTAAATTGCTATATATATAAACTCTGCATGATATTAAAAGTACTGATATCCCACCGATATCTCACCGAGATAACCTATATATCAAATATCGGTCCTTGACCGATATCCAATATTTTACCGCATTAACTGCTTAGCTAATAATTATAACTAAAAGTTCAGAACATAGTAACATACCATAACCAATAATCCAGATAAATCTAGAAACCGTAGCCATTATGATCTTGGTTTTAAAAAGCGCGCGTCAGGCGCGAGGCTCACTGAGGCGCAGGCGCCGGGTCTTTTTCACTCAGCGCCTAGAGTAATAAGTAATTACAAGAAGCGCCCAAAAGGCGCAGATTTTAGGGTTTTAGGGGCTTTTAGCTTGAGGCGCGCGCCTCATGTATGTGAGGCATTTTTATGCAGAAAAATGTTGTACTTTAGGTTTTTTGGCTTGTACATGTAAGTAAAATGGTATAAAAACCTTAATTATAGCTATACTTTGGGTGAAGGAAGCTAAAAACCTATGGGATAATGATATATAAAAAAATTATATAAACACCTTGTGCCTCGGGTACGAAAAGCCCACCGCTTTTGTGTTTCACGCCTCAGTTTTAGACCTCGTCGCTTTTGTGCGCAGATCACTTTTTAAAACCAAGATTATGATGCAAACACACAACTAACACATTTTTTAAAAACTTTAAATGGATGCAAACACACGACTAACACATTCTTTACAACCTTTATGATCGCAACGGGAGTTTAAAATGACTGACCTAGGGGAAATGAAGTACTTCCTAGGTATAGAAGTTCAGCAAAGGTCCACTGGAATCACTCTATGCCAGCAAAGGAAATACTGAAATGATTTCAGATGCGGGATGTCAATTCAGTAAATAATCCAATGAGTTAATTGCCATTTTAGTCCCTATGGTTTGATCCATTTTGCCAGTTTAGTCCAAAGGTTTCATTTTTAACATTTGGATCCAAAAAGGTTTCATCGTTGCCATTTTGGTCCAACTGACTTAACTCCATCCATATCTGTTAAAGCTGCCAAGGGCATTTTTGTTAGATATGGATGGAGTTAAGTCAGTTGGACCAAAATAAAATGACAAAAATGCCCTTGACAGCTTTAACAGATATGGATAGAGTTAAGTCAGTTGGACCAAAATGGCAACGATGAAACCTTTTTGGATCCAGATGTTAAAAATGAAACCTTTGGACTAAACTGGCAAAATGGCCCAAACCACAAGGACTAAAATGGCAATTTACTCTAATCCAATTCTTCCAGGAACAGTTCTCACCAAGGCTGGTGTAGGGGGGGAATCAGACTCAGCTGAATATAAGAAGTTGATTGGGAGCCTAATGTACTTAAACGTGACCCAACCCGACATGATGTACGTTATCAGTCTATTATCAAAGTTTATGGCAACCCAAGAAAGGAGCATTTGATGGCTGCAAAGCGTGTTCTGAGATACCTCAAGGGTACGTATAATTATGGGCTCCTTGGTTTTAAATTGCGTGATGCGCTCCGATGCGTTTAGTCCAAAAATATGATGCGTGATGCGCGATACGAGCGCATCACGTATGTGATGCGTTCTTTATAAAAAAAATAGTTAAAAATTATTTATACATAAAAACTTATAAAAACATACTTAAAGTAAAACAACTGACGTAATTAGAAGGTAAGAGTTGTGTTTTTTGGTTCAAATCAAGCATACTAAGATGTTAATTATGGAAAAAACCGAACACAGTTCATAAAATCTGGAAAAAAGCATAAGAAACAATGTTGCGTGCATCAGAGCGCATTATGCGATGAGCGCATTATGCGAAATGCGCGCAATATTCTCGCATCACGTAAACGCATCGCATCAGCTGTTGCGATGCGCTCTCATTAGCGCATCGGGCGCATCACGCATTATGCGCGCATTTTAAAACCAAGATGGGCTCATTTATGAAAGTGATCCTAAACAGAAGTTGGTGGTATACACGGATAGAGATTACGCGAGAGATGTTGAAGAAAGACGTTGTACTTCCGGTTACGTGAGTGTATTCAGCAATGCTGCAATCTGCTGGAGCTCTCGCAAGCAAGATATAGTTACATTATCCTCAACGGAAGCCGAGTATGTGGCAGCTACTGTGTGCTCTTGCCATTGTGTATGGTTAAAGGGTTTACTAGAAGAACTAGGAGAGAAAACAGAAGGGCCTTTGGAGGTATTATGTGACAACAGTTCAAGTGGTTGTTTTGCTTTTGAACGAGTCTTAGGAGTCTGTTACTACTTTTATGGCGAACGTTGTATGTAAAGGCCTATATATGTTCATTGTGATATCTACTTGAGATCCTTTCACAAACGCTAATCACCTCAAGAATCTTGTAATCCACACGAAGAACATAAAAATGCTACATTTTGGTTCAGCATTTTTATCAAACAGTTGGTGGGCATATGTTAACACGTATAAAGAAACAAGTGTCATGCGTCAAAATTCAAGACCCAGGTTCAGAAATTCGTTTATATCAATCACTAACAACAAGACCCACAAATTCACAAAACTCGTATCAAGAAATCGACGAATAAACTTCCGTTTTAACCGTCGAGAACAATGAATTTGTTGATAAACAAATAGTCGTAGGGGCTTAATATTACCTGTTTCCACAGCTCTATAACTTTTGCGAACCATTGAGAAGACAAAGATGTGAGCTTGCAACCAGTTTGAGTAATCTTAATTCGTGAAATTTCACAAGGAATAATGCCCTTGCTCGTGCTTGGCTCGTTTTCAAACCGAATCGAGCGAAGCGGCTCATTTAAAACCGAGCATCAAATCAGAGCCGTCCCCGAAAACTCTTGAAAAAATTTAGGTCTCGAGCGACGAAAATAATTGGGCCCAAAATTATGGTTAAGGGTAAATTAATTACAAAATATAACTTAGTGATGGAGCAAATACTCAACTTAAGACTTTTGAATTATTTTGAGATGGTTTCTGTCACTACACCACCAATATATTTTTTTTTTTTGCATGATAAAGGGATAAATATACTAAATATATAATTTAATAAATATATACAAGCTTATAAAAACTTTTCGGGCCCTTTGAAATTTTGGGCCTCGGGCGTCGGCACGGGTTTGCCGAGCCCAGAGCCGGCCCTGCATCAAATCAAGCGAACATTTTTCGAGCAGTAAAAATTCCGAGCGAGCGTCGAGCGAAGTTCGAGCGATTTGGACAACTGTGTTGCCCAATTTAAATTTGCTTAGAGAGATAGTGACAATGTTGGGTCTCAAGTTTTTATATCTTTAAAAACATGCACATTTCATGGCATAATATTTTTCTTAACAATGTTGTGGCTAACGAGGCGATAATCATATTGCACGAACAATTACGTTGAGAGCAGGAGATGATCGATTTAGGGTAACGACATGAAACATTGAGGCGATGAACAGATTGTGGTTTATTGCTTTAGGGTTTAACTCTTAGTTTTGATTTTAATTTTTTATTGGCGTGATTGGGCTAGTACGTATAGATATAGTTGTAAATTTATATATAGTTGACTAAAATCTAATAGATCGGTACATATAAAACTATAAATTTAATTTATATTTAAGTATATATGTATGTGTAAGTGTGTGTATATATATAGGTGTATGTGTGTATATATATGTATAATTTATATTTGTGTATATACATGTTTGTAGATGTATGTGTATGTGTATATGTATATGTATATGTATATGTATATGTATATGTATATATATACTAATTAAAATAATAATTCGAGCCGAGCTGAGCCGAGCGGACCTTTGCTCATGCTTGGCTCGTTTACAAACCGAACCGAGCAGAGCGGCTTATTTACAACCGAGCGTCAAATCGAACAAGCATTTTCCGAGCAATATCCGAACGAGCGTTAAAAGCATAACGTAAATCATTAGCATGATTTACGAAATCGTCTCTACGATTATGTGTATTAATTGTATTAAATGTGTATTATTCGGTTTCCTAGTATAGGTCACTAGGTTATCACCCGTGAATACTCACGGGTTGGAAAATTTAAATTTTTTTAAACTTAAAAGTACATATATACTAACAAATGAAAATTGTGTGAAGAATAAGGTATATTAACTAAACGTTAAAAAATGTGTGAATACTTACGGATTCTGATATTTAAATTTTTGAATAAACAAATGTGAAATTTTATTAATGTACGATGTGTTGGGGAATAAGTATATTAATTGATTAAAGAAATATTAATTATTGAAAGTTTAATATTATATTATTATAATTATACGTAATAATATATCAAAAATACGTTTAATATATTAATTTCTGAACACTATAGGTAATAATATATCAAAATAAATACAAACAAAGCTCTAGTTAAGCCTAACTCTAAATATTATGAAAGCATAATAATTCATCTATAAGGTACCAACTTACAACGCAACAGTTTAAAAAGAATTACTAATGGAATAACTTTTAAAATAAAGATTACATGAACAAAGTAGTTTTAAAAGTTTCGTTCTAACAAAATCAACAGTCTCCCAACCTTTTCCATCATCTCCATCCATCTCGGTCCTTGATTCTAGAAGTTGCATCTCACATGAAGCATCACCACCTACTTAATGCGTTTTCACAAGAGCTTCGCTCGCCTCACTAATAGGGCATCAAATTCTAAAACCAAGTTTGAAGTCAACTAAAAGCTTTAATAGGTTATAAAAAACAATTGTGCTCTTTGCTAAATCATGCTCCATTTAAGAACCTCTATCTTAAGAAAGTTCCTAAAAATAATGTTCATAAAAATTTTGTATTATGCACAATAGGGTGAAAAAGTCAAGATGGTCTTTTGACGACAAAAGTTCATTGATCCATATTCACATGCCTTCCAAAAGCTAATACATCTCAATCTTTTGTCAGCAAACCGAACCCGTGTGATACACTTCTTTGGGTTAATAAAAAAATTTAAATGAAAGTCATATAAAATAAATATATATCATATTTATCAAATTTTTATTAAAAACTTCATATCAAATTTACATTTACATTCATAATAAATAGGCATGAATATAAGAGATAGCAAGAAACATTTGGATCACCGGCGGCACCAAAAAGGTGTTCTTAGGAGGTTTAAAGGACAATCTTTAATAAAATCTGGAACATGAATATGATATTAATCGATGATGTACCTTACTAAAAATAGCATTGCATGTGTTCTCAGCTAATTTCTTTTTAACTCTTGTAAATTAAAAATATAATTTATATTTTTAATTTTTACATGAAGATTAAGTAGGTAAATTTAGATTAGTATCTAAATGCGCAAATTGAACCATTACCAGAATTCCTCTTTAGTGCACTCCAATTGCTCAGCCTACCACCTACAACTTAAAAAAAAAAAAGGAGTGAGTTTAGCCAAGATTGTATCACCAACTTTCTTTTTGTTCCAACATATTAAGCATTGTTCTTATAATTTTTCTTTTTACATGAATAAGACTAATCATGTGGTCCTGATCAACTAAAACAATGATTTTAGGGAGGAATAATGTCAAATCCATACCTTACAAATTGAAAGAGAGAATGTCTGAAATAATTAACAAATAAATAAGTTACTGCATACCTAAACAACCCTGTTGCAGAAAACTTCCAATTTTTAAACCTCAGCCTTTTTCTTGAATCAACCCTCCCTCCCTCCTTCCGAGTCAGTAAACAACTAAAGTGCTTAAACCTAAAATAAGATGAAAGTGAGCTGAGATTAAAACGATTTCATAAATAATTATTAGATCCATTCATAATCATCTATAAAAGTAAGGGAGTGAGCATAAACCAATAGTAATTGCAAAAGTCATTGTTGGTTGGCTGCTTATATAATCAAATTAGAAGAAAAAAGATTAGAGCCTTGAAAAATTGTAATATACATCAGTTAAAGTATACAATACATAACAGATTACACATAAAAAGATGGTGTCTATGTCATAACAATTCAGGCTTATAGTAGGATGCAACAAATTGAAATATCGAGTGAATGAGTGAAGCTATAGAGATCTGCACCATGTCTTTCAAAAAGCATTGTAATTCAATTATTTCACAACTATAGGTGTAAATATGTCATCATACCTGGAATTCTAGAAAAGGTTGTAGGGCTGAATCAAAGGCATTTTGTTTTTGTTTTGGTTTCCCACATCTACGATACTCAAGTTAACTCATATAACGTTTGTGTACGGAGCTACATGATGATAGTTAAGATGATACACTAAACTATAACACATTATTTTGGAAAGAATCATAGCATGTATTTATGTTTGACATGTAGGCTTACTTGGTTATGTGGTCGTTTAGGTGACGTCAACTGTGGAAGTATATTAAATAAAAGAAATGAAAAGTATAGTTTTCACAATGGGATCTTTTGTTTTCGTCTTTTAGGTTTTACTAATAGTTTAAGTATCCGTGTGTTACACGGATTACCCAAAGTAAATTATATTATTTAACAGTGTTTAAATAAACTTTGAAATGAAAGAAGCGTTCCGTTACTTAAAAAGTAACCTCATCAATTAGTTGATTAGATATAGGTTTACAAAATCACCTCTACAAAATTAGTTGATTAGATATGAACCTTTTTAGCCTGTATCTAAAACTACCCGTTTCACCAGTACCCAACCCGATTTTCCTGTAGTTACTTTTTTCAAGAGATTCCAAAAATTAAAAGTTTTCTTTTAAACTATTCATTTGACCAAACTAATTTTGCTCCAAACCCATATTGACCAGAACTTAATTAAGAATTTCTTAAATGAGCCAAACTCATTTTGCTCTAAACCCGTCTTAAACTGAAGTCATTTTAATCATAATCCATATTGACCCGAACCCATTCTGACCCAAAGTCATTTTAATCGGTGACCCGCACTTGCCCCACCCGCTCAGTTTGCTAGTTGGTCCAAATAGTTTCCTTAAAAGTTACGTGCCCATGTGGTGTGCAGATCACCATAAAAGTTACATGCCCATATATTATACAAACACTGTTTACCTTGGAAAAACATCCACTATTCCAACCTCTTAACTGTTGTACAAAAATCCTCCTTATGCTACCCTCGGTCTTGGTTCAACAGTAGTGTGCAGATCACAATATTCTTCACCAAAAATGAGTTTTAACAACATCAATTCAGTCCCTAAATAGTTAATGCCTACCTAAGAAATTTAGTTTAAAAAAAGTTAATGATTACATTGAATATGAGTCACTAATTTAGTCCCTAAATAGAAATTAGTGATCAAAATGCAACTTCAGTTTATGTTTTATTCCTGCTTCTTTTTAAGTCACTGTAGACTCCCACATTCTCCTTAAATATTTTCACTACGTATGTTGTCTAAAAGTTTTGTAATCCAAAGATCGTAGGAGTTATGATTTTACGTATAGTTTAATAGGCAATTCTTCCACAAAAATAAAATTGTATCATGCACCCATGCACCTGGATTGCTTCTAGCCACCATTAGTTAACTTCAGCAAAAAATAAAATATTTGTATACTTATAATCACTTAAATTTTAAGGAAAATCAATAACGTCAAGCCTAGCTTTTACCTACATGGTACAGGCACCTACTCAGCCCCAAGGCTACAATTTTCTTTGCAGAAACTTCTAATTGTAGTAGTAGTCAGGCTTTATTGATAGTGATTAAAGTAAGATGTAACCAAATCATTGAGGATCAAAGAGTAGAAAAAGAATTAGTCAAACAAAAAATATAAATTTAAACTACTTTTTCAAACATGAATATGATGACTAATACCTTTTGTGATGTATGTTTGTCAATTTCATCCCTTGCGTTGGATTCGTGGTTTAAAAAAGCTTGAGGGTGCTCCTAAGCGTTTTCGTTCCAATTGCCGAAGCGCAAATGTGAGAGCTTCACGTATGGTAAAACAAATACTTTGTTAAATTACGCTAAAAACGCGAAACAAAAGATTGGATGCCCTAACAATGAAAGTGAATCAATACTTTTAGTGTTGCATAAGCCATCTTCTTGTTTCTCTTAAACATAATTGTAATCAATATTGCATTAAAGCCTAAGATGAAACAAAGTATTAAAAAATTCTAAACTAAATAACAACTTAGTTTGGGCCGAAACGGGTCAAAACTAATCAAGCTCAAGTTTTAATCAAATGTAAACTAATATAACCAAATTACATAAACTATATACGATAATAGTGCAAGCTCTAATCAAACTCAAGTATTAATCAGATGTAAACTAATAAAATCAAATTATATTAGAAACCGGACATCAAATTTCAAGCCAACATCATAGGGCAAGCTCTAATATAACTCAAGTCTTAATCAAATGTAAACTAATAACACCAAATTATATTAGAACTGGACATCAAATTTCATGCCAACATCTTAACCATTGCTAATCTTATATTCCACCTTTCCCTAACCAGTATCCAGGTAGGGTTCAGAAAATAAAAAGTTGGTTTTCTTACACCCATTGAGTTGGGAAATTATTATATTATTAAAGCACATTGGCAGAGCAACCCACAAAATAAATGTTGATAAGAGCCATATATAGATATCGTTCTACCAAACAAACAAAATAAATATGAAATGGGTCAACTTCAAATGAAATAGCGTTTAAGGTGGCACACGAAAAACCTTAACTGGCCCACCTGTTATTAGAATATTAGATGTTTACCACTCTTATTAAACAATTTGTGTCATTTGGTGCATAGTTTCTTTACATGGCCCAAATCATCTCATTTATTAATATATATAGATATATAGATTCCAGTAAAGAATACCATCATGTGTCAAAAAAATATGATCCATTAGTATGGAAAAAAGGCATAAAAGTTCGGGTACACTAACCTGTCCAGCCATGGTTGAAGAGCTGCATGATTTTCCTGACACCGAGTAACCTCTTATAATACTGATATGAAATAAATGAGTGAGTGTTATGAGTTAACAAATAATATATCAATGTTATAGTAATGAAAACAAAAAACAGAAGAGATACTTGCAACCCATGAATAGATTGTCCATATCACCGAAGAATCAAATTGGGCATCAGTAGGAACTTGACCCACAAATTTTCGTCTGATTTCATTGTCACTTTTTGGTGCCCTAACATCAGCCATTGGTGATGGTGGCACTTTAGCATCCACAGATGCAAACAAATGTTTGCTCAAAAAAACCTACATATTAAAAAATAATAAGAATCAACTTAATATTTAATATAATACCACTTAATTAGCACAAAATTTCAAATTGTCTGATAGGCATTGATATACCTATTGATAACTTATAATTACCGACATTAATGCGAGAACTTATATCATCTTATTTAATAAAATGACAAACCTAAAGATGGACAACATCATGGTAAAATGACTGGATGGTAGCATTACCAGCAACATCTTGCCTACAATCAAGGAAAATTGATGTAAAACTTCTCAATTTTTCAAGAAAATAGCAAATAATATATGTAGGCACTTCTACTTTTCAGGTATTAAATATTTATATGCATCATGTACAATTAAAGAAACATAAAACAACATTCCTTTGGTTGGCAATAAAAAAAATCAAAAGAGACGTTAATAAAAATATCCAGAGGAGAGGAGTGCGAATAGGGTTTTGTAGGAAGAAATTAGGGGGTTTCTTTTGTAACAGAACACCAAGCTTTAACAAACTTGAAGTCGCTACGGCTTCTAAGATAACATCATATCCGATAGTTCACATCGAAGAAGTGGCGATGATACGGTGGTGTGCAACCTCCATGGCATCGTATCCGATTTTTAGGCGACCACTACCACCATCAGTTCCAATCACCGTGGCCACCAAATCGGAACCAAGAAACGCACCACAACAACAAAGTAGAGAACTATTAGAAAGAATGAATTGAATTGAAAGAAGATCCGGAATTAGGAAGATTGATCATACCTGATGTTGAATCGTTCGAATGGCTTAAACCAGAATGGAGGATGGAGATGAGGGAAAATACAGATGAAGGCTGTGTGTAGGGTTTTGAAAAAACATTGGATAACTTACCTGCTTCCTAACTGGATGTAATATCTGTAATATGAGTTGAGATGCTTTTGAACCCATCATTTCCAAAGTTCCAAGTCTCTCCTCAATAGGCAAAACTCTCATTAACCTGAAAAACTAATACATGATTATGGCATCTCAAAAAAATAGAAGGGATTTAATACTTTTAGATCAATGTAACTTACATAATATAAATCCCAGGCTGCAGAAGCGCAATTTTTTCAGCGATGCAGCCCTGCACGAGCTTCCAGATAAAGAAAATGACCTTTTTTGGAACCCATATGTTGCATCTAAAACCTTCAGCCGCCACTTTGTTCCAGATCTGATTTGTCACCTCATCTCTAAACTGAGTGACTGAGAAATTTTTTCCCTCTCCATCCGCGCATTGACCCCCAACTTTTCTGCCCTACCTACTCCAGCTTTGACAGTGTCTTTCAAAACCGAGAAAATATCCTTCTAATTTCCAACCAACACTTCCTAAAGCAAATATACCAGCACCAGCAACGCCTGAGAAAATGGGTTATTAATCAGCTGTTAAAAGGCTCTTATTCTTCATGATTTACAAACTAAAAATGAACTATAAAATCAAACAAAAAATACTATCACCCAAAAATATAAATAAGGGTTCCAATTCAAAGTGAACGATTCAAATTTGGCTATCCAAAACTGTTAATTTACCCCTAACTATCATGAAGTTCCTAATCAAAATTAGTTCTCGTAAAGACTACTAAATGATTATTGCAATACAAAAAAAAAAAAAAACGAAATACCATATATAAATTTATTCGAGTAAAGAATACCATCATGTGTCAAGAAAGGATTATCCATTTTCCATTAGTATGGAAAAAAAGGCATAAAAGGTCAATTGCTCAACTTTACCAATAACTGTTGATTTGCTCGACTTTACTACTAACTGATGATTTGAGCTACGGCAGGGTTCTTGATTATCAGAAACTTGCTTTATTTTCAACTTTTCAGATGAACAATCTTCAACAACAGTCAGTGGTGGTAATGTACCATTTTCAGCTCTATCAGCTGCATCTTAATCTTTAATTGAGCAATTAAGATCATTAGGCAACCAAAGACATAAATTTGAAGCTGTTAACGGAATCACGAAATTAGTTATGCAATAATGTGTTAATTCACAACTGTGTAAACTCGATAGCAACTTACTTTGGACCGGTGCATCCCATTGTTGTCCCCAGACCACCGTTAAGCTTTAGCACCACAAGCTTATCCAACAGACTCTTGGTTTCACCAGCATCTGCAATAATCACAACAAATTCACAAAAAATAGATCAAGCATACGCTCTTATCTTGTTACATAATGATACTAAGTTATGCCAAATCGTAATGTACATTTAGAACCAATCATAGATTAAGCCATTAGTTTAAATACAGGTGACAAAGTATCAATAGCACCAATTAAAAGATCAAACTATTACCTTCTGGCACATTTGATAGGGTATCATAGGGCACAACAATCTTGTCAGTAGGTGTTTGGATCTTACTCCATTCAACATGTTGTGCTTCGCCACTTTGTGTACACAATTTTTCATGAAAACAAAACAGAAAACGAAAATTCAGACCTGACAATCCACCTCTTTCTTACCATTTAACTTCTAATTTCACAAATAAGCAATCATCTCAACACATCTGGTAGATTTCCCTATTTTCCTTTTCCCTTCTACTTGATTCATGAACAAATCCACAATGTCCTAAGTTTTTTTATTACTAATTTAACAAAACATAACTATGCTCTTTCTGGCAATTCAAGTTTAAGTTTGACAAATAGGCAATCATGTCAACATGTGGTGGTTTTCTCATTTTCCTTTGAACAAATTTACAATTTTCTAAAAGAAATATATAACTACAAATTTAACTAAACCTAACTGTGCTTGTTCCTTATAACGTACTGCTGACATTTCATTCAATATCAGGAAACAATCCAGCTCTTTCTGGCAATTCAAGCTTTCGTTTGAAAGAACAACCAACGTTTAAGAAACCAAGAGAGAATGATTAAGTAGATACCTGTTTAGATCGAAGAACACACCAGATTTTAGGCAAGATTGATGGAATCAGAATCGCTTTTTGATAGTTAGGGTTTCAATTACAAATAGCGATTGATATACTCATCAATTCTATAACATAGCAAGCAACATGCAAAACAATGAACCAAAAATTTCTTGATGAAGAAGGTGAAGTTAGGGTTTCAATAGAGATGGTGTCACGAAGAAGAATCCTCAAATTTCTTGATGAAGAATATGAAATAGGAGATGATGTCGGCAGAGCAGTGGCATCAATTGTTGGAGGAGGAAATTAGGGTTAGGAATGGCAAAGGAAAAGAGACTATATATTCGGGTGACTCAAATCCAGATTCTGACCCGAAAAAAGAAACGGATCCCGCGTGCAAAAGAAAAAGGGAGTATTTAGAGTTGTTTCCCTCCCAAAATCACATTCTACTCAAGCAATGGTTGCCACATCATCAATTTGGCTTCACCATTCAAGGACAAATAGCCCAAATCATCTCCTTTATTAATATATATAGATTTGTATCTCTATATATTGTAAACGTATTATGTTTTTATAATTGAGAGATTGAGTTACAGATTCCATGGCCACATCGACACCCACTACCATCGAAACTCCTCTCCATTCCCTTCTTCACTTCATACCTCTCAAACTAAACTCCACAAACTACCTAGCATGGTCCCAGCAAGTCTCTCTCGTTCTCACTCTTCAGAACTTGATTGGACATGTTGATGGCACCTCTTCCAAACCACCCGAAACCGTTCTTGAGGCCGATAAACCTCTCCCAAACCCAGCTCGTACTGAATGGTTAACCAAGGATCAATCGGTATGTCTCCTTCTTCAGTCCTCTATCTCCGAGGAAGCCATGTCCGAAATTATCGGCATCTCTAATGCTCGTCAGATCTGGCTGGCTTTGGAAACAGCGTATAGTCACCGTTCCACTGACCGTATGCATATCTTACGTGATAATTTGCGCATGTTGCAAAAAGGTTCTTCCTCTGTGGCTGAGTTTGGCCGAAAATTTAAAACCATATGTAATCAACTTGCTGCTATAGGTCACCCAGTCGATGAAACTGATAAATGTCATTGGTTTCTATGTGGTCTTGGAACCACTTTTGAACACTTTTCCACAACCCACCAGGCCTTAGGCACGTCATCCTTTCGTGAATTGCTTGGGAAAGCAGAAAATCAAAAAACCTTCATGACATCCCTTCACGGACAGAATACTCCTCAGGTTGCCTTTGTTGCTCAGCAGTCCCGTTCTGGTAACACATCTCGTTCCTCTTCAGGATCCTCTTATACTAATCGGGGTCGTGGCCGTGGTCGAAATTCTGGTCGCGGTCGTGGCAAGCGACCCCCTCATTGTCAATTATGCAGGAAAGATGGTCACTATGCAAATACGTGTCCCAATTTGGCTTCTTTTGCTAAACAAGTCGCTCCTCTTGATGCCAACTTGGTCGAAGCTTTCCATGCTCAGGGTCATGTCACTGATGACTACCCAGACTGGACCGGTGATACAGGTGCTGTCACACCCCCAAAATCCACCTGCGGAGTATCACCGCTTGGGAGCGTGACTGACCAGGATCAAGCCACCAATCATATAGAACAATGTAAATAGTAAAAGTACGTGTAATTCAACCAAACCAATCCATATGAAAGGTGTTCAAAACATAAGTATAAATTCAACGTTTAGCGGAAGCATATGAGTAAAAGCCCAACATAAATAAAGTATGTAATGTCTTAAGGTTTAATCAAAGCATTCACGATCCTTGTCCACAACGACCGCGCCTCCCTGTGCAAGCTCCATGTATACCTAACGACCTGCAAGGCATGTAACAGAGAGTCAACAACTAGTTAAGCGAGTTCACAGTAAGTAAGTTTGTAATAGTAAGTTCCTTTCGTCACATGTGGCTCTACTAGGCCGATAGTATGTTCAATTAGTGGGGGCTTCCCATATTTGTATATACACTAGACTATTTGTAACCATAAGTGTTCTTCTTAACCTGAGAACAGTAGTACGTACAAGGTTTACGTAGGTGTCACGGCCCTCGGCCCCGGTTTGACCCGGTTCAAGAGCCGCGAGGCAGGAATCCCGTGGTATCTAATTTAGGCGACAGCGGAAGTCTTTTTAAAACAGGATCTTTTATATTAAAACTGCTCGTTTATATAAAATTAGGTATAAACCCTGTTATTTACAATCTGGTGATTTCACTGGGAAATCTTTATTTTTCAAAACATGTTTCTTTATTTATTTACATTGAGTCACTTCTCTAAGCTGGTAGTGCTTAGCTCACAACAGATTACCTGAAACATGTTTGAAAAAGATTTTGTCAGCGGGGAAATACCGAGTGAATCATTCAGTTTACTAAAACGACTCGTTTGTTATAATTTACAGTATTAAGAGAGATTACAATGTTTCTGATATCAAACCAACTACCCACAGTATTTGTCACTCGACTCATTTCGGTGACTGTGGTCATATCACCATTGGCTGCCCCAATGAATGACGAATATCACTTAATTTAGGTTCGCCCACCTAAAGTGATAACAACAGTAGTAATGTGCACAATACCCCACATACCGGCTGTAATTTGGTGATTACATAAACTTAATCCTTGTAATTATAATTCTGAAAATAATTTGGAGTATTGTAAAACAGTCGATAAAAGGAGAATGACTCACATTGCAGATTTAACGAGCAGAGTATAAGCCTACTGATTAGCCTTTGGTTTAACCTAATTTAAACAATAATGCACACACAAACGGGTTAGTAACTAATACAACAGTTACGACAATTCACGAGATTAAACCCTCACAACGATTAGTACGGTGCAATACTTAACAATTCAACGGATTCACAACGAATAACAGAGCATAGTCCGAATTCGAACAGCACTCAAATATTCAAGTCGAAATCACGATGAATAACAAAGTACAAGCTCAATTTGAGCACCACTCGGACAATCGTTGGATAGTTATAATCGATCGGACGTTGAATCGTAATAGTGATCGAGTTATTACCCTGATTACGGCAGCGTTTCGTAAATCGTGTGTGTTAATTGTGCTGTTCTTGCTATAACTCGACGTACACAGTGAGATTTTACGTCGTTTCAAAGACAGAAATCAAGTGCCAATGTCTCATATTTATACACGAATTTGGACATGCTTACGGACCGTAAGCCATATCCCTTACGGTCCGTAAGGGAAGCAGTCTATTTATAGGCTAGCTGGGTTCGGGACCAGCCTTGCTGACTTGATGATTTTGACAAATAAGAATTAAACAATGTTTTATGTTGATAATCGTTAGCTAGGGTTTACCCCCTTGAGTTTTAGGGGCCCTGATCCTGATTTCGATTGTTCTGAAAATTTTAGGGTTTATGCAGGATTACTTGAGTGTCTCATTTAGGGTTTCCTTAATAGAAAATTATTATCCTAATTATTGATTTTAGTGAGAGTTGTTACATCTTCCCCACCTTAAGAAAAAAATCTCGTCCTCGAGATTTACTGGAATAGATGAGGGTATTTTCGCTTCATTTCTGATTCCAGCTCCCAAGTGTATTCTGGTCCTCTCTTTGAATTCCATTTGACTTTAACCAGCACTAGTCGTTTATGTTTGAGAAACTTGACTTTTCTATCTTCGATCTGTAGTGGTTTTTCTACGAATTTCAGCTTTTCGTTTACCTCTACATCTTGAAGAGGTACTACTAGGGATTCGTCGGATAAACATTTCTTGAGATTGGATATATGAAATACATCATGTACTCCAGCTAGTTCTTCTGGTAGTTGTAGACGATAAGCAACTGGTCCTATTCGTTGGATTACTGGAAATGGTCCTACATATCTTGGACTCAGTTTTCCTTATTTACCAAATCGTACTACTCCTTTCCAAGGAGAAACTTTCAATAGTACTTTGTCTCAGACTTGAAATTCTAATGGTCTGCGACGATTGTCTGCATAGCTCTTCTGACGATCTCGAGCCGTTTTCAGTCTTTCCTTGATCTGAGTTATCTTGTCAGTAGTTTCTTGTACGATTTCTGGACCTGATAATTGATTTTCTCCTATCTCTGCCCAACAAACTGGGGTTCTGCACTTACGTCCATACAGAGCCTCAAATGGAGCAGTTTCAATGCTTGAATGATAACTATTGTTATAGGAGAATTCAATTAAAGGTAGGTGGTTATCCCAATTTCCACCAAAATCTATTGCACATGCTCGGAGCATGTCTTCCAAAGTTTGTATCGTCCTTTCACTTTGTCCGTCTATTTGTGGATGATATGCAGTACTCAGATTTAGTCGGGTTCCCATTGCTTTCTGGAAACTAGTCTAAAAATGGGAAGTGAAACGACTATCTCTAGCTGATACAATGGAGAGTGGAACTCCATGTAAGGATACCACTTCGTCTATGTACAACTTGGCCAACCTTTCCATGCTAAAGGTTTCTTTCATGGGTAAGAAATGAGCTGATTTGGTTAATCGGTCCACAATTACCCAAATCGCATCATTACCTTTTTGGGTTTTGGGTAACTTTGTAACAAAATCCATTGTTATGAGTTCCCATTTCCATACAGGCATTTCTAATTGTTGTAGTAGTCCTGAAGGTTTCTGATGTTCAACTTTTACTTGTGAACAGGTTAAACACTTAGATACGTATTCGGCTATATCCTTTTTCATACCTATCCATCAGAAATTGTTTCTTAAATCTTGATACATCTTATTGTTTCCTGGATGTACGGTATACCTAGATTTATGAGATTCTTCTAAAATCTTATTTCTTAACTCTCCCTGCTTAGGTACTGAAGGGGTATGGTCCCAGATCTCGCGTCAGCATCGACCGCGAGTGACCATTACCCTTATCAAAACCCCCACTAGCTAACAACCTACTTGTGCCCATGCGAGAACGCGTCGGCACAAGGGTTGAATCCAATCTATCTAGTAACGAAGGAGGACTTACATGGAACATGAGAACGGTAGAGTGATGCGACATAGCATCACATCTGGTGTATGAAAACGGAAGTATTCACAGCGATGCGGCATCGCACCGCATCCAGTGAACACTTCTATCAATACAAGAAAGCCTTACCTTAGGCATAGAAGAAGATGAACGTAACGGTGCGGCTGACACCGCACCATATGGGCATTTTCGTCACGACAAGGGATGCAGGCAAATAGTCTCCGCGGACGACGATGCGGCTAGCACCGCATCTCGCGTATTCCTTGATCACAAGTAGGAGACGCGGTAACTTCAGATGTTACCGCACGTAGCGATGCGGCTTGCACCGCATCCTATGCATTCAACAAGTGGGACTGACACCACAGTGCAAGTGGCACCAATGGCAGTTACCTGTCAGAGCTACGTAAGCAATGGACTGACGTGGCGTAACCTCCACAACCGACAAGCCTGACACACCTGCAACGGTGCAGCACGTCGTCAGTCCATCCATCATCATCCTCCTTCACTCCTCGGCTATAAATACCAACCCCAAACCAGGTTTGAGGTATCTCTTCACAACTCTCTCACTACTACTACTATCTTACTTTGCTTCCCAAGCAAACTACTGATTCTCACGCCGGAGAGTGGTAACAAGGAGCACCCCCCACCCCATCCTCCTTGTTACGAGTCACGGCTTGTTTCCTTGTGCAGGAGATCAACCACCGGTGATCCAGCCAGCGATCCTCGAGAGGAAGGGATTAACCCTTCTTGACGAGACCAGTGTGTTAACCCTGCCCGGTTAACCATTGTTTCATCATTGGCGCCCACCGCTACTCTTAGCATTTTCTAAACCATCCTTTTCCCTCTCTCACGATCATGACTGATCACCAAAACAACACTGCGGATAACCAAAATCCTCCATTCCCACCTCCGGTAGGGGTCAATGCCTCGACCTCCCAACCCGGACACATCGGCACGTCCACACAAAGGAGTCCCTCCTTTATGTTTGGACATGACTTATCACAGTTCGCATCTGTGATCCCACCAGGCATGACCGTTCATACCTGGTACGAGCAGCAGGCAGCCCTGCTGACCGCAGCATACAACCGCGCTTGTACGAAAGCGAATATACAAGTTGGGCCTACCCCAGCACCGCACACCCCTGCTGAGCGTATTTTACAATACGACGACAGGATACATTCACGCCTGGCTTCAAGAAGCCGACGTGATGACCGCGGATCGTCTTACTGTTCGGTCCACACCCTCAACGAGGACGATTCCTCATACGGGTCCCATACCAGAGGACCAGTACATACGCGCCTTGGCCCCCATGGCGAGGACAGGAGGCGGTCAACCTCCCGACGCGGCCCAGGCATTCAGAGCCGATTGGGCCCACAACCATACACCGAAGGGTACGGTCATACCGACCCTGACGACTGTACCTACCGCGGGGATTCACATGTTACCAGCAGCAGACCGGGAGGACGCAACTATGTTCCTCCCAGTCACCCCCGCAACACATACCTCAGGGCGGCAAAGCGCCCTGCGAACGAGCCATACAGGCCAAAGGCAGCGGCCGAAAATTCCAAGTTCGGCACGCGGATTGCCATCGCCCATGTCACCATGACAAAGTTCCCATTCAACGTTGGGAAATACAGTGGTTCGACCGACCCGGACGACCACATGAACATCTTCATGGGCGCGGGCATCAACGGCCAGTGGGATGAACCCACCTGGTGTAATTTTTTCCCCCAGACCCTTACGGGCCTGGCCAGTGCATGGTTCGATTCTTTGCCAGTGGGATCACTGGATTCATTCGAGGACTTGCGTACCAAGTTCCTCGCTCATTTTAGCCAGCAGCGACGCCACGAACGTGATTCGTTGGACGTCATGAACATCTGGCGAAGAGACGACGAGTCCCTCGAGGCATTCGTCGTCCGTTACAATAAAGAGTGCCTGGAGATAGGTGACGTGGCAGACCAGATGGCACGAAACCACTTCATCCGGGCCGTCAAAGACAGAGAGATGATCATGACCATCTCTGGCAAGGAGGGCTTGCCCAAAAAATGGGAGGATGTCATGACCGCGGTCAAGACATACGCCCATACGCAGCGGTCACTCGAACCGCACGTAGCAAAGGCAAAGCCCCAAGCTGAAACGTCCCACCAAGGGTCCAAGCGTAACAATAAACGCAACCGGGACGTTGGAAATCGTGACATTTCCAAACCGTATTTCCCGCGAACCAACACGTTCGACTCAAGGAACTACAACCCCGCCCGAGACAGTCGGGCATCAAAAAAGGATTCTCGGGACCGCAACTGGACCGAGATCACCATGTCGCCAAGTGAGGTCCTCCTTGCGGACCCACAGTTCTTGCGACCGGCCCAACCAATGAAGTCCAAGAAAAATCAGGACCTCACACTCTACTGTGAGTACCACAAGGACTCGGGCCACACCACCAACAACTGCATCAGTCTCCGACTGGAGATTGAGCGCGCCTTAAAGGAGGGGAAACTGCAACACCTTTTGCCAGGTGGGCAAAAACCCACCAAACGCATCACCCCTCATGGCGAAGGTACCTCCTCCGGGAAGAGAACCATGCACGTGGCTTCCACCCACATGATCCACGGTGGCAAGGGCAGACCACGCAAAGCGGCGAGAAGGCCGGAATGTGACTGGAAAGACGAGCAAGTCGTCTTTCCAAAAGTCAGAGACGGACCGCGCGATAGGCGCGCCGTCGTTATTTCAGGCCAACTGGCACACTACTGCAACGAGCGTCTATTCATCGACCCGGGCAGTACATCTGACATAATCTACGAACAATGCTTCAACCAGTTCGACCAGGAGGACAAAGATCGGTTGCAAGCAGTAGATTACCCGTTAACCGGGTTCGCAGGGGAAACCGTCTTTCCCCTGGGCCAGATTACTTTCCCTGTGCGTCTTTCCAGCGGAAATCGCACAAGGACAGAAGAGGTAAACTTCATGGTTTTACCTCACATCTCCAGATATGACGTACTCCTCGGGAGAGAATCCCAAGGAGATTTCAATATGATCACGTCCGTCCCCCACTCTGCGGTTGGTTTCCCAACCGAATCGGGGGTCGCGATAATCTACGCCCGCAGGGACGTCATGATGTCGGACGAAGTACGTCCGACCAAGGTCGCAAGGCCCACTCCCAACGACCAACCAGAAAAATGGGTTCTCAACGCGAGATACCCAGAACAAAAGGTCACATTGGGTCACGCCTTATCCCCGACCACCAAAGCGTACCTGAAGCAACTTCTCTTCAGGAACCAAGACATCTTCGCGTGGACACCCGCGGACATGACTGGGGTCCCACGTGATATTGCGCAACATCACTTGAATACCTTGCCAGGTATTAAGCCAGTGATCCAAGGCCAACGCCACCTTGGGTCAGCTAAAAATCAGGCGATGCAGGAGCAGATCGAAGAACTGCTCTCCGCAGGCATCCTGCGGGAAGTCAAATACCAGACTTGGTTATCCAACCCAGTCATGGTAGAAAAACCGTCCGGGGGCTGGCGCATGTGCGTCGATTACAAAGACCTTAACAAAGCCTGCCCCAAGGATTGTTACGCGGTTCCAGAAATCGACGAAAAAGTCGATAATCTCGCACCATTCAGGTGGAAGTGTTTCCTCGATTGCTACAAAGGGTACCATCAAGTACAAATGGCAATCGAGGATGAAGACAAAACGGCATTCCGGACTCCCACCGGAAATTACTGCTACACAAAGATGCCGTTCGGGTTGCGCAACGCGGGCTCAACCTACCAAAAGTTGATGAACGACACTTTCCGCGGCCAAATAAGCAAAAGTGTCGAAATCTACATGGACGACCTGGTCGTCATGAGCATGGAAGAGGATACCATGCTCACAGATATTGAAAGAACATTCCAAACTCTGCGCAGCGTTAACATAAAGCTCAATCCCGGGAAATGCTCGTTTGGAATGGAAGAAGGCAAATTCCTTGGGTTCATCGTGACTAAAGATGGATTCAAGGTAAACCCGGAGAAAGTCCAGGCGATCGAGCGCATGCCATCGCCTTCATCGATGAAGGATATGCAACGGCTAGCCGGCAGGCTAGCGGCACTCAACAGATTCTTAGCCAACCATGCAGCTAAGTCTTATCCGTTCATCAAGACCCTGCGGAGCTGTTCAAAGAAAGAACAATTCCAGTGGACCGCAGAGCCTGAGCAGGCCTTCCGGGAAATGAAGGAGTGTTTGATACAACTCCCAACTCTAACCGCACCACGCAAAGATGAGCCACTCATATTATACCTATCCGCCGCGGATAACGCGGTGGGTGCGGTATTGATAGTGGAGCGAAAGGGGGTTCAAACACCCATCTATTACATCAACAAGATGCTCAACGACCCAGAGACGAGATACTCAATAATGGAGAAATTGGTGCTAGCATTAGTGCACGCTTCAAGACGGTTGCGACGCTACTTCGTAAACCACGTCATCACATTGCTCACCAATTACAGGATCGGCCCGATCCTATCCAAACCTGACATTTCTGGGAGATTAGCAAAATGGGCAATCGAGCTGGGCGCGCACACGATACACTATAAACCGCGCCCCGCGATTAAAGGCCAGATCTTAGCTGATTTCGCCGCCGAAGTACCGGTGAATCGCATCCAAGAATGCGAAGAAGCACAAACTCCTGCACTAACGCCATCCTCCTCAGAGACATGGGCACTATTCACAGATGGTGCCTCCAACGAGGAAGGTGCGGGTGTAGGTCTGCGACTCGTCAGCCCTGACGGCCAAGAGCTTACATATGCAATCCGCCTCGATTTCAAAAGCACAAACAATGAGGCAGAATATGAAGCCCTGTTAGCAGGGCTACGTTTAGCAGTCAAAATCGGCGTGCAACATCTGGAAGCACACGTCGACTCTTTGTTAGTTGCAGGCCAAATACGCGGCGACTATGCCGCAAAAGGGGATATCATGATCCTCTACCTCGAGCAAGCCCTGCAACTAATATCCAAATTCGCTTCGTTCAATATTCGCCATATTAATCGAAGCGAAAACAAGTCCGCAGATGCACTATCAAAACTTGCATCTACCAGCTTCCAACACTTGGCAAAGGAGATACGCATCGAAATCCTGCAAAATCCTTCGGTACCCCTGCGCCAAGTCAACGTCATTCAATACGGTTCAACATCATGGATGACACCTATTATCGCATATCTACAATCAGGCGTGACTCCCGAAAGCAAATCAGAAGCACGCAAGCCACAATACAAAGCGTGCCATTATCAAATGGGAGACGGTATTTTGTACCGCAAATCATACCTCGGGCACTACTACGATGCGTCAACCCCCAGGATGCCACATACCTCATCCGAGAGATACACGAGGGCATATGTGGCATACATGCTGGACCACGCATGGTAGTGGCCAAAATCATGAATGCCGGGTATTACTGGCCTGGCATGCACCTGGACGCCGTCAGAGAGTTACGCAAGTGCCTCGACTGTCAACTTCATGCTCCAAAAACCTTGCGGCCAAAGAACAACTTAGTCCCCGTGACAACCGCATGGCCCTTTCAGAAATGGGCAATTGACGTTGTGGGACCATTCCCTGACGCTCCGGGTGCGGTCAAATTTATCATAGTAGCGGTTGATTACTTCACAAAATGGGTAGAAGCGAAACCACTCGCCTCAACCACCGCTATGATAACAAGAAAGTTCATTTGGGAACACATCATCTGTCGTTTCGGTTTACCAATGTGCATTGTCACCGATAACGGCACCAACTTCGCTGCCGACGAATTTCAGAAATGGCTAAAAGAACTACATATTGAGCACATATTCTCATCAGTCGCACACCCGCAAGGGAACGGCCAAGTTGAGAGTATCAATAAAAGCCTAGTCGAAGGGATCAAGGCGCGGTTGGGAACGGCCAGGCGTGGCTGGGTCGATGAACTCCCAAGTATCTTATGGGCTCACCGTACAAGCCCAAAAACAAGCAATGGGGAAACACCCTTCAGCCTAGTCTACGGTTCAGAAGCGGTGATCCCCGCGGAAGTAGGTCTCCCCTCTCCTAGAATGTTGGCTATTGAAAAACTAGACAACAACATGGAACGCAGAATCGATTTGGACCTCTTGGAAGAAAGGCGCGAAAACGCTGCCATCAATGAGGCCAAATATAAATCCAAACTTGAAAAGTACTACAACACGCGCGTCCGCGTTTGTACTTTCAACCCAGGAGACTACGTCCTACGCAACAATGAGGCATCTAATGCCGAGCGCCCAGGCAAACTTGCCCCCAAGTGGGAAGGACCCTACCTCATCAAAGAGGTCTTAGGAAAAGGCGCGTACAAATTACAAACGCTAGAAGGCGAACCTATCGCACGAACATGGAATGCACAACAGCTTCGACGCTGTTACATGTAAGCCACGTTCTTACATTTCTCTATGTAACCTATCGGGCCGCAGGCTATTTGCAAATAAATAAATAAGCAATTTTATACATTATTGTTTGTTATTACTATTACAAATGCGTGTTCCACTTTGCGGTATCCCAAAAACAGATTGGCAAAATCTTCATTCGCGATACCCATACAAAGTGGTAACCACACACAAATATTGTAGTAGGCCAGCAGAAGGTAAAAAGACTTACGTATTTATCCGGCCGGATAAACAAGTTTTTTTTAACACTTAACACAATTCCTGAGCCCAAAAAGGCAAACAATGGAATTGACGCGTACTCATACGACAAAGGTATGGAGTACACTTGACCCCATTCACAAATGGGTAGAGTTCCGTATACAAGCTTTTACAAAGCTTACACAATTCTAAAACCCTAACGCGGTAAATAACAGAATTGACGCGTCCTCATACGACAAAAAGTATGGAGTCTACTTGACCCCATTCACAAATGGGTAGAGTTACGCATACATACGTTCAGACATGCAAGAATTAAAAACACTTGTACAAACTGAACAAAAAACTTTATATTCAAAAAATTCAAGCACCCACGTGATGCTTAATGAATTTACATAAAGTTCCTATTCTATACAAGAGGAACACAAAAAGGAGGCACACTAGCCAACCTAGACCCTATTTTGTACCGCTGGTTCCCGCATCTCCACCGGCACCACCAGCGGGTTCTTCCTCTTCCGCATCCGGATAAAGCATCCGCAAGCGATCAACATAGTCCGCAGCCTCCAAACAATTGTCCAGTTCCTCTACACAGGCAAGGGAC